>NC_136273.1:53323682-53462560 GCF_964187855.1 Myxine glutinosa | reverse complement strand
AACGGAACGGCGGCTGCTGAACGCGCCGTTGTGCTGCGGGACCCCCCTTGGACCTTTCCTCTCCCTCCAGCCATCCACCTTCTGCCATCCCTGGCATTCCCCGCGTGAGTCAGCGTTCTGTTTGTTCTGTCCTGGGATATAAGTTAAGTCTGTAGGTAAGCTAAATTTGCACTGTGTCACCTGCGTCTTGTGCTTGTAAATAAACGTGACATCTGTCTTTTTGCTTGTGTGTAAATAGTAGGAATAAATGTAGTAGTATTTCAAACCTTTTTTTTTGTCTCCGTTTTCCTCTTGCATTGCGTCGCTTTTGTCTTTTCCCTCATTGAGCAGCTAGGGTGCGATACAACCAACGTTCGGGTGGAATCGGGTGAGTTTTGTGAGGTCGCGGTTTTAAACCACCGCTCGGTCTATAACATCCTAACCGCGATCAGCAACAATTGGGGGAAAATGCAACATGAAGGGCTGAGAAAGCTCGTCCCTAGTGTTCATCACCCCCCATGTCACCTACACTACCCTGGCCCCTCCCCGTATTTACACAATTTACAACTTTACACATTCGTCGCTACCGTCTTGTCTCCCATATCTCCCCTAAACCAAATTCATCATCAATCCCTCCTCAGGAGGAAGAGATGGAATCATGTAAAATGTCAAACTCCGCCATGATGCGTCTTCCATTCCAACCAAACATTTGTGCAAACCTGGTGTGGAGGCTTATCACCTTCGTGAGTGGATGCGAATGGTGCGAAGAGACTTTCATCCTAACTATCTTGTAAATGACATTAACACTTAACTTTACACGGGGTCTTGCCCTGCCAATCCATTGGCCCTCATTACACTATGCAGTTCTAAGAACCGAATTCCCATTGACCAGTCTGTGGTGCTCACCATTTTGGGGTCTCACTCCCCCGATTTTTTCTACCTGTGCCCTTGCACAATTTCAGGGCTGGGTCGTGTGGCTCCCCTAGCAGGTCCTACTTACCTGCGCACCTCCGCCACTGAACGTCGCCACCCGAGCTTGCCTAGCTCCTCAACCCTAACCTAACTGGGGAAGGCCCTCCCTGGCACTTACCCCCTCCATGCCCACCTTGGCATCGGGCTACCCGGGTCCTCCTTCTCGGATCCTCGGGCCCCATTGAACTCTATCTCAACTGACTCTACCTGGCTCCCAGAGCCTACCTGCGGCCTCACCTGGCCGACAGACTACCAGTGGCGGAGTGCTCAAACAACCATATACACTAACAGGCCACACGCCCAGCCATTCCATACACTTATGCACCCAACCAAGTAATACCCTGCTACTTTCCGCACCACAGATGCCAATATCCAACCACAATTTACCTATACCCTCTACCTACTTTTAAACTACCCTCCCCGGGTACTCGTGAGGGGGTCCATCCTTCCCCCACTCACTCCTTCGCACCGTGCACTCCACTCCACTCATTCCACACGACTCAGCACTCCACACCATTCGTTCCACTCTCCAAATCTCCATTTGCACACTTGCAAGCACATTCACTTGTGGAAGTGTAAATTTATGAAGCAAGCAATTTCTAAGAGCCACAACCCTCCAATCCGAGTCTGCAAGTGTCTTTTTGTGGTTTCCATGCAAAGTTTGGGATCCCCCTGCAGTTGGCAAGTTGTCTCCGGCACTGACCAGAATCGTGGCTTGAGAAGAGGAAAAATTCTTAGTGGAAGCAATGGTGAACCACATATTGTCAGCAATGACTGATGGAACATTATTACAAATAGGGGAATATGTAATACAGATGGGATGTGTTTTTGGAAAATAATGTAATGTTGGATTTAGTATGTCTCATTGAAGTTCCATGAGTAAGATATTGTGTTTCTTAGTATGGCTAACAGCTGACATCGCAATATCTGAGTAGATTAGTATTCAGAACTGTCCATTGTTGGTGAAAGCTAATTACTATTGGTGCTTGCTTAGCAAGGGGCTTGGCAAACAAGCTTTCATTGTGACTGTGAATAATCTACTGAGTACAATGCAAATACTTGGTAATTATTGCAGAGTCGATCAATGGAAACGGATAAATCGCTCTGCGCTGACCGTTGTAAAGACAGTTCAGCGCACGCTTTTTCTTTCTTACTTGGAGTTTATTTAATAAATAGTTTTATGACATTGCCAGCGTTCTCAGGAAAATCTCTCAACAAGAACGATAATTAAACACTGAATCAAAATAGCTTATTAGTATTTGATAAGGGTTAGTCTGAAATATGAAAAATCCTATAGAAAATCCATGGAGGCTAGCCCTCTCTGGCTCTCTGCTTCTCAGTAAAATATTTTGTGGGATTGCAGTAGGATTTAACTTATGAGGGAAAAGATGAGTTTGCAGATTGAAAAAGGATGGGATTGCCATAGCTATTGAAGTGACTGTTTTAATTGAGTAAGGACTTTTTTTATTTAATTGCATGCCTATTTTGAAGTTTTAACATGACTTATCAAAACTCCTGTTACTAGTTTGTTAATTTGCAATATTGTATAATAACCCTTGCATCAAACAATTACACAGAATGGTAAATCATGTGGTATAGTTTTAATAATAAAGGCACTGCAATTATTTAATTATGACTAAGGATAATATTGTTTTTAAAAAAGTGCTTTGAAATAAAGCAAGTGGTCTTTGTCCTTCTCGTGTCGAAAATGAGTAAAGGATATATCCACTTCACTGAGAATGACCTTCAAATGTTCTTGAAGCCTTCATACAGGATTAGAGAGAAGGTGATTCCGAGATGTCTGGCAGGAGACAATGGGAAAACAGAAAGAATTTGAAATGCAAACTTGCTCTCAGCGGGAAGCACCCTCATCTCAAGATTCCTCCGATCCTTGCGCCCTCCCACCCAAACTTTTGCCCAACCAATCCCACTGCTCTCCTCCCCTCTCTTCGCTCCTCCCCCCTCCTCTTGCTCCTCCCACTTGAAATGTTTTAAAAATCAGAACGAATGACCAAATAACCAGGATTAGCACTGGGTCTGTAAGATGTTGGTTTGCTGTACTTAGGATACTTCACTTGGCTGGTCGATTCTGTATGTTAACTGTATACTGTGCATGCTGGTGTTTGGTATGATGTTTCTTTGTGCATCCCTACTGTACCAGGATTTTCACTTTGGACTTTGATCTAGGATTTGTTGTAAATCTTCCTTGTGTGTTTTTGTGAATTGTACCATGCTCTCCTTGGTTTGATAAAGGTTATTGTTTCTTGCTGTGTATTTTCTGGCAGACAGAAAGTGTTGTCCTCCTCAGGAATTAAAATTTGTGACTCTCTTCTGACAAGTTGATGGACATTGAATTTTTGGTTAATCTATTACATACTACTGTAGGAAAATATCCCTAACAAGATGGCGACTGTGACTTCTTGCTAACTCTAGGATGACCTGGGAAAACAAAGACGAGCACAAAGCTGTACTCTCCTCTTCTCCTTGTCGCCTGGTAACGCATCTAACGAACTTATCGCAGATTTTGATTCCCGAGTATTATGGTCACAGAATGGTGTATTGTGTTCACTATTTTGTATCATCTGTCTGTCTGTTCTTGCATAAATTTGCAGTGTGGTGTGTTATTGGTTAATTGGTTTGTTTGTTGGTTTGTTTGGTTTGTTGGTTGTTGGTTGGTTTGGTTTCATTGGTTATTTGGTTGGTCAGGTTATTTGGTTGGTTATTTGGTTCGTGGGTATACCAGACGGTTGATTGCGTGAAATACCCCAGGAGTGTTTTGTCAATGTGGTTTTGTTGCCACTAGATTTGACAAGATTAACACGGATGTCCGCATTTTGTAGCGGTGGTTCTGAACAATCACTCACTCTTCTGCAGAAAGAGTGGTGATGTTGCATGTGTTTGGTCAAAATTAGATTTTGACAGGTTAACACGGGTGTCCGTATTGTAGCGGTGGTTCCAACTGCCTTCACTCACTGAAGTAGTGGTGACCAGTTGTTCGTTGGTGTGTACATGTCTTGAAGTATCAAGAGTGAGTTTTGGTGTGTGGCAGAGTGTGCTTTGCAATGGTGTGTCAGAGATATGGGTGAAAATATTGTGTTTGCAGGTGTGCGTGACATTTGGTCAAGTAGACAGGTGCACCTGTTAAAATTAGGCTGCTTGTACCTTGGGTGTGAATGTAAAATGCTTTTTGGTGTTTTACAGACAGGCTGACAACTAACATTCACTCGGATGGTGGTTGAAGCTGACCTTCATATGAATGAATGTATTTATGACAAAAGGATGCACAATGAGTGATATCACTTACAGAAATGGGCGAGTATTTTTGATCTTGCAGACATTCTGAGTGACGATTCAGAGAAGTTCTAATTCATGATCAATGTTAAAGATGCAAGCCCTCCTATGTGATTGCAAGCCTTTTGTAAGCCTTTGATGCAAGCCTTTTGTCCAACATATATATCTAGGATTATTGCAGGACAAATGATGGAAATGTAATGAACAGGCTAAAATTGCATACATAATTTGTGAAATGGGAGATACGATGTTGTTCTTGGAAATTCCTTCATGTTTTATGTGCCTTGAAGGAACAGGTGGACTCAACAATGCATGTCCAGGCTCAGGAAAACAGATTTGGTTGGTACATATATTTTTATTGAAAGGTGAAAAGTATATATAATGAATTGGAATGCTGTCAAAATGATGGGCTAAACTGATAGGATCTGCTTGCTGTTAATTTAAGGACTGTTCCGATTATCTTTGTTGAGCACCAAAATCTGTCTACCAAATTTTGTCTATGTCCATCACTAAGCTTTTGAGACATGCTTCACGTTTAATGAAAGACAGTAATTAAGTGCTTTGTGGAAAGGCAATGGCAAACCACCCAATGTCATCACCTTTGTATGGCAGACGACGACCTACTACTTACGAACAAGTAGGGAGTCAAGGATAAGTACCAGGGGTTCAAAGAGGGCAAAGAGAGCTTGTGTACAGACATTGGCCATTTCATGAGCTCAGAGAAATAAAATTCCAAATTCCACTCTGCTGGCTCAATTGAAACAGACAATGGAACAGCTAGCGACGAGTGTTTGTGAGTAACAACCACCCTCTGGTCGAGGCTCATAGAAAAAGTGATACTTATTGATGTGGCATGCTTTTTTTTTTTCCTTTTTTTTTTTGTATACAGAGTCGAGGCTCGTGAAAGAGCTAACATTTATCAAACAAACAAATCAAACAAACAAGCAAACAAAGTATATAAAAAGGGGAGCGGTCGACAAGATGGGGAGAGAAGGGGAGGAAGCACACAAACACAACATTTGAGAGCAGGGACATCGGGAGATGTGTGGGAGGGAGAGGGCCTGGGGGGAGGCAGGATAGGTATAAAACGCAAGGACACCAAGGACTTCCAGGAAAGAAGTCAAAAGTCACCTCAAAAAAGTGGATTTGGGGTGAAATTAGCGGGGGTAGAAAAGATCAAGGTTTTGGATTGGGGAAGATAAGAGATGGTGGTGAACAGCCGTTTTAAAGACCTGGAGGGAGGAGTGGGATTGAAGAGAGTGAGGGAGTTTGTTCCAGAGGCGGGAGAAAAGAGGAATGAAGGAGTGAAGGTGAGCAGAGAGTCTTGATTTTGGCAGTTTAACCATAAGAGGGTTGCAGGCAGATCTTGTGCGACCTGCAGGAATATTTGGGGGACAGAGCCCAGAGAGAGCTGGGGGAGCAAGGCCGGAGAGGAGTCGGTAGAAGACAGAAAGACCACCAACCTGCCTGCAGTGATTAAGTGAAAGGCCCTCGGAGATAGCGTCATCGCGTGAGATTCCAATGATTCTGAACGCTTTGGTTTCAACAGCGTGAAGACGAGCTAGGTGTGAGGCAGGAGCACCAGCCCAGAGGGGAGAGCAGTACTCCATTGAGCTGCGGATGAAAGCCTTGTATGTGGTGAGGAGCTCAGGTGTGCCAAGGAAGGACTTCGCACGACGGAGGATGCCCAGTCGGCGACTGGCTTTGGAGGCCAGCTTGGAAATGTGGTTTTCCCAGGAAAGATCATGGCACATAGTGAGACCCAAAAGCTTGAGTGACAGAACTTCTTGGAGAGGATTATTCAGAAAGTAGATGGGAGGGTTGTCCAGTCGGTCTTTTCGGAGAGACATCGTAAGAGTGTGAGATTTGTCAGGATTGAAAGACATGTTCCACTTGTTTGCCCAGTCTGTGATTTTGTCCAGGTCCGCAGAGAGTGAGGAGGCTGCAGACTGCCGATCTGAGGGAGGAGGATGGAGCGGCAGAGAGTGGAGTCATCAGCAAAGAGATAGAGAGGATTTTCAAGAGAGTCAGAGAGATCATTGATGAAGACCAGAAAAAGCACAGGGCCCAGAACACTGCCTTGGGGAACACTAGCCTGAACAGGAAGAGGAGATGAGAGAAACCCATTCAGGGCCACACGTTGACTACGACTAGAGAGGAAGTCCGCCAGCCATGCGTGGAGATTTCCATGGATACCAAAGGAGGAGGGTTTGGTGAGCAGAACGGGGTGCCAGACCGTATCGACGGCACGTGATATGTCGAGGGAGACAGCTCTAATTTCCTGTTTGGCATTGAGGACCTCCATCCATTGTTGAGACAGCAGAAGCAGCATGTCCAGAGTAGAGTGACCTGGTCTGAAACCAAATTGATGATCAGAGATCAAGCCATTGGAGAAGAGGAAAGATTTAATTTTTTTTTTTTTTTTTTTTTTTTTTTTTGTATACTGAATCGAGGCTCGTGAAAGAGCTAACATTTACTTCACAAACAAATCAACCAGACAAACAAAATATATAAAAAGCGGGAGCGGAAAACAAGATGGGGAGAGAAGGTGAAGCACACAAACACAACATTTGAGAGCAGGGAGATGTGTGGAAGGGAGAGGGCTTGGGGGGAGGAGGCATGGGAAGGGGGGGGGGGGGGTGGAGGGAGAAGTATAAAACACAAGGACACCAATGACTTCCAGGACAGAAGTTGGTATTTCAAAAAAGTGGAATTGGGGTGAAATTAGCGGGGGTAGAAAAGATCAAGGTTTTGGATGGGGGAAGATAAGAGATGGTGGTGAACAGCTGTTTTAAAGACCTGGAGGGTGGAGTGGGATTGAAGAGAGTGAGGGAGTTTGTTCCAGAGGCGGGAGAAAAGAGGAATGAAGGAGTGAAGGTGAGCAGAGAGTCTTGATTTTGGCAGTTTGACCATAAGAGGGTTGCAGGCAGATCTTGTGCGACCTGTAGGAATATTTGCGGGAC
Organism: Myxine glutinosa; assembly: GCF_964187855.1. Classification (NCBI taxonomy): domain Eukaryota; kingdom Metazoa; phylum Chordata; class Myxini; order Myxiniformes; family Myxinidae; genus Myxine; species Myxine glutinosa. The sequence goes on along the minus strand of NC_136273.1, from coordinate 53,455,355 downwards.
AGAGCCCAGAGAGAGCTGGGGGGGCAAGTCCAGAGAGGAGTCGGTAGAAGATGGAAAGACCACCAACCTGCCTGCGGTGAGTGAGTGAGAGGCCCTTGGAGTTAGCTTCATCGCGGGAGATTCCAATGATTCTGAATGCTTTGGTTTCAACAGCGTGAAGACGAGCTAGGTGTGAGGCAGGAGCACCAGCCCAGAGGGGAGAGCAGTATTCCATTGAGCTGCGGATGAAAGCCTTGTATGTGGTGAGGAGCTCAGGTGTGCCAAGGAAGGACTTCGCACGACGGAGGATGCCCAGTCGGCGACTGGCTTTGGAGGCCAGATTTGAAATGTGGTTTTCCCAGGAAAGATCATGGCAGATAGTGAGACCCAAAAGCTTGAGTGACAGAACTTCTTGGAGAGGATTATTCAGAAAGTGGATGGGAGGGTTGTCCAGTCGGTCTTTTCGGAGAGACATCGTAAGAGTGTGAGATTTGTCAGGATTGAAAGACATGTTCCACTTGTTTGCCCAGTCTGTGATTTTGTCCAGGTCTGCAGAGAGTGAGGAGGCAGCAGACTGCCGATCTGAGGGATGAAGAATGGAGCGACAGAGAGTAGAGTCATCAGCAAAGAGATACAGAGGATTTTCAAGAGAGTCACAGAGATCATTGATGAAGACCAGAAAAAGGACAGGGCCTAGAACACTGCCTTGTGGAACTCCAGCCTGAACAGGAAGAGGAGATGAGAGAAACCCATTCAGGGCCACACGTTGACTACGACTAGAGAGGAAGTCCGCCAGCCATGCGTGGAGATTTCCATGGATACCAAAAGAGGAGAGTTTGGTGAGCAGAGCGGGGTGCCAGACCGTATCGAAGGCACGTGATATGTCAAGAGAGACTGCTCTAATTTCCTGTTTGGCATTGAGGACCTCCATCCATTGTTGAGAAAGCAGAAGCAGCATGTCCAGAGTAGAGTGTCCAGGTCTGAAACCAAATTGATGATCAGAGATCAAGCCATTGGAGAAGAGGAAAGATTTCATATCTGAAGCAATGATGGATTCCATGACTTTGCTGATAATTGGGAGAAGGCTGATTGGTCTGTAGTTGCTGGGATCTGTTTTTGCACCTTTTTTGTGCAAAGCGGTGATGTTGGCAGATTTCCAAGCAGATGGAAGATGACCTTGAGCAAAAGAGAGGGTGAAGAGAACAGAGAGAGGGAGTGAAAGAGCGGAAGAACAGGATTTTAGGACCCGTGGGCTGATGCCGTCAGGTCCAGTTGCAGAATCCGAGTCGAGGGTTGACAGAAACTTTTCCACCTTGTCAGGAGGAAAGGACACAGAGTCCAGGAGCAGCTGGGTACGACTGGGTACGGTGGGTACAGAGAGGGATGGGTTTGGGACAAAAGATTTAGAGGCAAACACAGAGTTGAGGCATTCAGCTTTTTCGCGTGCGGAGTCAGCCGTGTGGCCATTTGAGGTGAGGGAGGGGATGGAGGGGGAACAAACACCAGAAACAGATTTGACCAGACGCCACCAGGATTTGGAAGAGGGAGACAGATAAGAGAGTTCGGTCCTGAGAACGGAGAGATATTGTTTCCTGGCTCTCCTGAGCGTGGACACACACTTGTTTCGGGCTTTGTGAAAGGAAATGAGATTTCCTTCCGTTGGATTTGCTTTCCAGGAGACGAAAGCAAGTTGTTTCTGGGCAATAGCCTCACCACAAGATTCCATGTCCCATGGACGGGAGGAAGGGTATGACAACAGAAGACGAGATGGGATAAATCTGTGCATGAGAGAGAGCAGTTTGCTTTGGAAGAATTCCCAGGAAGAATTTATGTCAGAGGCAGTAGAGATGGGAGACCAGTCCAGATGATTGATGGCTGCTTGAAGACCGTGCCAGTTGGCCTGAGTGAAATGCCAGACTCGTCGACGCTGAGGAGGCTCTCTGAGAATGGTCAGAGAGATGTCCACTTTAACAAGCACATGATCAGAAGAACCGATTGGAGCAGAAGAAGAGCAGCAGACATTTTCAGGGAAGTTAGTCATAACCAAGTCCAGAAGAGAAGATGCTCCGTTGACTGAAATCCGGGTCGGGAAATTGACAGTTTGTGTCAGTCCCAGTGAGTCACAGAAGTCCTTTGCTGAAGAGCCATGGCTGGTGAGAGAGGTACCCACACCCAGCCAACTGGCATGGTGACAGTTGAAATCACCACATATGAGGAAGAGAGAGTTGGGATGGGTAGATAGAAGTTGGTCCATATTCTCAGACAGCGAGATGTAGATGGAGTCATCACTGTTTGGTGGACGGTACAACACACATATGAACAAAAGGTGGGAGCGAAGGGGAAGCCGTAGCCAAAGGTATTCCTGGGGGTGAGGTGGAGAGAGGGCAGTGCAGGGCGAGTGAGGAAGAGAGTTTTTTATAAAGATAGCAACCCCACCTCCAGGACGAGGCTCAGGTCTATCATACCGGAGTAGGGAGTAACCTGGGAGAGATATCAAGGAATCAGAGACATCGTGAAGGAGGAAAGTTTCTGTTAAGCAGATCACGTCTGGTTTGTCAGAAGCAACCTGTATGGAGAGATCAGACATGTTTGAGCGAAGGCCCCGGATGTTTGAGGTCCATACTGTTAAGGAAGAGGAAGGGGGAGCATCGGATACAGAACAGGGGGGGGGAGCGGTAGGGTAAGATGTGGAAGAGGAGGAAGAGGTAGGGAGAGCTGTTGAAGGTGTGTCAGAGATTACAGAATAGCTCGGAGAAAGGGAAGGATGGGGCAGACAAAAGGTTTGATGGTGATTGGGAGAGGCGCATCTGAAGCAATGATGGATTCCATGACTTTGCTGATAATTGGGAGAAGGCTGATTGGTCTGTAGTTGCTAGGATCTGGTTTTGCACCTTTTTTGTGCGAAGCGGTGATGTTGACTGATTTCCAAGCAGATGGCAGCTGACCTTGAGCAAAAGAGAGGGTGAAGAGAACAGAGAGAGGGAGTGAAAGAGCGGAAGAACAGGATTTTAGGACCCGTGGGCTGATGCCGTCAGGTCCAGTTGCAGAATCAGAGTCGAGGGTGGACAGAAACTTTTCCACCTTGTCAGGAGGAAAGGACACGGAGTCCAGGAGCAGCTGGGTATGACTGGGTATGGTGGGTACAGAGAGGGATGGGTTTGGGACACAAGATTTAGAGGCAAACACAGAGTTGAGGCATTCAGCTTTTTCACGTGCGGAGTCAGCTGTGTAGCCGTTTGAGGTAAGGGAGGGGATGGAGGGGGAACAAACACCAGAAACGGATTTGACCAGACGCCACCAGGATTTGGAAGAGGGAGACAGATAAGAGAGTTCGGTCTTGAGAACGGAGAGATATTGTTTCCTGGCTCTCCTGAGGGTGGACACACACTTGTTTCGGGCTTTGTGAAAGGAAATGAGATTTCCTTCCGTTGGATTTGCTTTCCAGGAGACGAAGGCAAGTTGTTTCTGGGCAACAGCCTCACCACAAGATTCCGTGTACCATGGACGGGAGGAAGGGTATGACAACTGAAGACGAGATGGGATAAATCTGTGCATGAGAGAGAGCAATTTATTTTGGAAGAATTCCCAGGATGAGTTGATTTCAGAGGTGGTAGAGATGGGAGACCAGTCCAGATGATTGATGGCTGCTTGAAGACCGTGCCAGTTGGCCTGAGTGAAATGCCAGACACGTCGACGCTGAGCAGGCTCCCTGAGAATGGTCAGAGAGATGTCCACTTTAACAAGCACATGATTAGATGAGCCGATTGGAGCAGAAGAAGAGCAGCAGACATTTTCAGGGAGGTTAGTCATAACCAAGTCCAGAAGAGAAGATGCTCCGTTGACTGAGATCCGGGTCGGGAAATTAACAGATTGTGTCAGTCCCAGTGAGTCGCAGAAGTCCTTTGCTGAGGAGCCATGGCTGGTGAGAGAGGTACCTACACCCAGCCAACTGGCATGGTGACAATTGAAATCACCACATATGAGGAAGAGAGAGTTGGGATGAGTAGATAGAAGTTGGTCCATATTATCAGACAGCAAGATGTAGATGGAGTCATCACTGTTTAAGTGGATGGTACAACACACATATGAACAAATGGTGGGAGCGAAGGGGAAGCTGTAGCCAAAGGTATTCCTGGGGGTGAGGTGGAGAGAGGGCAGTGCAGGGCGAGTGAGGAAGAGAGTTTTTTATAAAGATAGCAACCCCACCTCCAGGACGAGGCTCAGGTCTATCATACCGGAGGAGGGAGTAACCTGGGAGAGATACCAAGGAATCAGAGACATCATGAAGGAGGAAAGTTTCTGTTAAGCAGATCACGTCTGGTTTGTCAGAAGCAACCTGTATGGAGAGATCAGTCAAGTTTGAGCGAAGGCCCCGGATGTTTGAGGTCCATACTGTTAAAGAAGAGGAAGGGGGAGCATCGGATACAGAACAGGGGGGGGGGGGGTAGGGTAAGATGTGGAAGAGGAGGAAGAGGTAGGGAGAGCTGTTGAAGGTGTGTCAGAGATTTCAGAACAGCTTGGAGAAAGGGAAGAATGGGGCGGACAAAAGGTTTGATGGTGATTGGGTGAGGCGCAGTGAGGTGTTGTTTGAGGAGGGGGAAGAGCGAGGCAGAAGGTTTGGGGAGATGGAGGTGAGAGTTGGAAGGGGGAAGAAGCGGGGAGGATGCTTTGAGGAGGGGGAGTGAGAGGCGGGAAATTGAGAAGAAATGAGGGTGGGGAGATTTCAAGGGGAGGGGCGAGGGGGGAGTTTAGCAGGGAAGGGACAATGGGGAGGGGTTTGAAAGGGATGGGATATGGGGGAGATTTGGAGGGGAGGGGTGAGGGAGGAGTCTAGGAGGGGAGGGGCGAGGGGGAGTCTTGGAGGGGAGGGGTGAGGGGGTAGTTTAGGAGGGAGGGGGCAAGGGGGGAGATTTGAAAGGGATGGGTGATGGGGAGGATTAGGAGGGGAGGGGAAAGGGGGAAGATTTGAAAGGGATGGGTGATGGGGAAGATTTGGAGGGGAGGGGTGATGGGGAAGATTTGTGACAAGGTGGAGGGGAGGGGTTATGGGGAAGATTTGGAGGGGAGGGGTGAGATTGGATTTTAGAAAGTGTACGATTAATGGGAAACGAACATTTATTGCAAAATGAGTTTCTTGTGACCTTCGAGTCAAAAATACGTTTAAGGACGCTGGATGGAGGATGGAGTGCAGGAGAGTTTAGGGAATGTAGAAAAGAGGCACTATAAGAGATGGAATTTTTTTGGGGGATGAATAGATTTGGTGAGCAAGTCGAAAGCAGGCTTTTAAAGAAGAAGAAGAAAAAGGTGTTATAATATACGACGGAATACAGAACTTGAGGGGAAAGTGTAAACATTGTAAGGTTAATAACAGTGAAAACTATCTGGGGAAATGGGGGAGAAACACGTGGTCGAAGATTGAATGAACGAATAAGAACGAATAAACGAATGAGAACAAAGAATAAGAACAGAGAAGGAAATGTTTTTTTTTGTATTTTTGTTTTTTTTGAGTTGAGATTTACGCAATAGATATTAATGATATTACAATCGATTTCAATAGATATTAATGGCGAGGGTTGTGGTTGATTCGATTTTGTGAAATTAACATTCTTTGAACAAGTTAAATGGTAAAATAATGAAAAAATATATAATTATTTACTCTCTGAAACTGGGTATAGTATAGAACTCTGGGTATAGTTCTCAAGTCACTCTGGGTTGTGACTTGAAGAATGAATTGGAGTTGTGACAAGGTGTAGACAGATGGGAGGTTGCGATGTTGGTACTGTGGATTCTATGAGACAAAGTACAGACAAATTTTGTTTCATTTCTAAAAATTTCGTGGACAAAAGTGGGTGTAATGTAAGGATGTAAGAATGTAAGGATGTAAGGTAAAATTGAGTTATGGAATTAATTGCTTTCAACAATGCAAAGGGTGACAAGATATGGGATTGTAATGGGATTTTAATGGGATAAATATAAAAGATATTTGTTTTTGTCAAGAAAAAGTGACAATTAGCTGAGGAGTCACCGAGGCCAAACTTTCACCTTTGACGGCAGAGAAATTGTGTTCTGACAGCAGAAGACTTCCAAATAATATTTATGGCTGGATTGTTTCAAGAGAAATGACATACTATTTATTTTAATATATAATTGCTATGAGATGAAATTATATTTTCGGTGTTGGTGTGATAGTAATTACCGAGAAAAATATATCTGAAGACTTACGGACATAATTTAGGCAAAATATGGCAGAATAGTTGTTGATAGTTTAGGCACATCTCAGAATGCTTGTTGATTTAAATTTCAAAGTCAAATTTTACACCTTCAAGTACTGATGAAATCTCCATTTTTTCACATGTAGTTTTGTTGAAAAACGCATGAAGATGAATAATTGACGATTATTGGAAAAATTTTGATGGGTCTAACTGTGGAAAGTGTTATTAAATCACAGGTAGAGGTTACAAGGAAACTAGGTGTTACTAGGAAACAAAAGTAGACAGACAAGCAAAATGAGTGTAATGACGTTTGCCAACCAAGATGTTGCATATCTTTGTTGACGTTCTGACGTTGTTCATTTCAATTATGGTAGGAATTAATAGAATTGCTATTAAATGAGAATTTTCAATTGGATGTTAAAGCAACGAAGAGTTTTATGGGATTATAAGGTCATATCGCGACATCATGGGAAAGCTAATGTTAATTGTGGGATGTCAGAGGTAATGGTGTAGTTTAATGTTCACACTGTTTGGGAAAATAATGCTCTATGCAACATGATCCTAAAAAGAACCCATCCCTACGTCTAAGGATCAGGAATGGAAGAAATGGAAAATTTGAGGTATTAAAGTTACGGAACTCAAAATATCTAGGTTTGGATGTGCAGTCATTAAAAATTGAGTCATTCATTGGTTTGATGATAATCCTAATATTTTGATAAATATTTGATAATAATCCTAATAATTTTAATCCTAGGAATAATATTGTTAATAGTTTGTCTGAAGGCTTTGATAAATATTTGTCTAAAGCAAACAGCGACTTCTAAGATGACAGAAGTGTGGGGTATTTGGCATCGCCAGGCTAGTTTATTGGTTTAGGAATGTTTAGAGGTCATTACAATGTGATCATTACTTGTGTGATCATTTATGAAATTTCATCAACAGATATGTGAAATGGATCTAATGTGAGTGTGTATGAGAAAATTTGTTGCAGGATTCGTGGAATGTTCAAGGTCGGACATGATCGTTGGAGAACTTACAGTAAATTTGGGAAAAAGAAGTGACTTTCCATAAAATTCTCACAAAGATTTCATAGGAAGGAAGAGAATAAATTTGAAATGGAAATTCTGAAAAATTAAAATTAGAATTACCAGTTAATGGGACGCTATGAAAGTCGCATGAAATTTAATGATAACATGACTCTCACATGGAAGTCAAAGGATGAAGCTGAAGGGAAAGGTGTAAGCTGCATGTGGGAGGATGTGTGCGTGTGTGCAACGAAGGCTGGAAAGGGTGGAAATGCGAATGGTTCGGTGGATGTGCGGAGTATTGAGAGAGAGAGGAAGACAAATGATGAATGGGAATAGAGCCTATGATTGATGCTGTGAAGAGGAACAGGTTGAGATGGTTTGGTCATGCATTGAGGAAGGATGAAAGTGACTGGTTGAGAAGAGTGATGGAAATGAATGTAGATTGAATTAGAGGACGGGGAAGACCGAGAAAGACTTGACTAAAAATGGTGGAAGAAGAAATACGGGCAAAGGGGGTTAACAAGGAAAGATGCAGAAAATAGGGCAAAATGGAGAAGATTGTCATGGGGACCGAAAGGCTAACTCCGCTCTAGCAGGGAAAAATGGCCTTAAAAGGCATGTTGTTGTTGTTGTCGTTGTTATATGGCATATGAAAATATCTGCTATTAATCTTGGGGTAAAATTTTGGGGAGGATGGACCAAGGAAGGTAAAAGGGAGCTGGAAATGTTAATAATGATAGACCAGATGGGAAAACACTGAATAATATATTGTGGGACAAAAACGTTGGTCTAAATGTCAAACTTGTGTGTGGTTCTAAAAATTAATAGACGAATATTGATGAGCAGACTTTAAAAAATGACACCTACCCTGATATGGGAAAATAATAGTACAGAAAATTGGCAAAATTGATAAAGACTACGTATTAATATGATTTTGTATAAGTACGAAAGGTTTGTGGTCACAAATTTCAAAGGAAATGGAAGTTATGTCTTTGGAAAGTTTTCAAAATTTGTAAGGGATCTTGCATGGGTCTACCAAAGCATTTCGCAGTTTAATGGAAGTTGGATTTTGTAAAAAAAAATATACAGACATATGTGAGTACAGACATATATTAGGGGTAAATTGACAATTTTCTGATTGGATTAAGATATGAACATATATATGGTTGAATGTAACCACAGTATAAAATAATATACAGATTTGGGACATTTTGTAAACTTTTGAATGAAGAGAAAAGTCATAAAATTCATTATATTTAGTGAATGGAAAATATTTGCGTTAAAATAGCATGGTTAAAATGGTTAAAAGCAGTGAAGTGAAGTGAAGGTTTGGGTCTAGCAGGACTAGCAGTGAACTTATTCACTAGCAGTGAAGAAGCATGGTTAAAATTACAATCTAGTGATGGCCTGCACCTTACAAAACAAAGGGTTATGAAAATGGTCAATCATTAGTGTTCTGTACGTTTTATTACAATAGATATGTTATGATATTGTGTTATAATTAAGGATATAAACGAGATGTAATGGTAAATCTTTCAAAGGGAGGGAAAATACAAAACGTATGAACTATTGGACGTGCTGTTACATAGTTAAAAAAAACAAAAAAACGTGATGTTACATGCACTAACACCATACATTTTTGATAACTTGGGACATCTACATACAGGTGTCATTTGTATTCACTAGTTAAAGTGTAAATACGAAAATTGTAAAATTTGATGATGAAACTAGGTTATTTTTCTTGTAAAAATGATAAAAGTAAAAGGATGTTCAAGTGAACTTTGTGCTGTGAAAAGAATGTCAAGTTAATGGAAGTGTTTTTTTTTGATTAAATTTGTTCAATTTGTGTTCAAATGATCAATGTTTATCACAAGTCATGATAAATTAATGGAATTAATGCTCCAAATTAATGGAATGAAATGTAAATCTTGAACCAGATGGAAAACTGGCCTCACTGAAGGAAGAGTGGAATTATGTGATATTTATATTATTTTTAATGAATGGTGTTGATGTTTTATAAGGTGGATGAAAAGGGAAGGAAACGGTGCCCTGGGGGCATGCACCTGTTACATATACATGCACCTGTTCCATAGCTACTATCTGTCCTTTGAATGAACTGTTACGGATGAGAAGTACAATGATATTGTAATCATTGTTGAAATGTCACAAATTTATTTTTCGGATTGTAGGTTATTTGAGGTCTAATGGGATTAATGTGTATGTTAGGAACATTTTGAAAAGAAATATGGATATATGGTATTTCTAAAAGAAACCAAGCAAATGAGAGTTCTTGGGTTAATGGGATATAAATAAATGCATCTACAAGTTGATGGTTTATAAAAAATTTAGTTCTGGATGATACTAAAACGATGAACAATGTTGACTATACAAGGAATGTGACTTGTTTTTTTTTGGGGGGGGGGGGGGGGGGGAAACATGTCGTTTAAAATAATTGGCTAAGTTTTAAAAAATGAAGATGTTTTTCAGAACTCTTACGATTATTTATATGAATAATGGACTATTCCATGGCGAGAGAAAATGGTTGATATTAATAAAAAGGAGAGGAGGAAAATACAGATCTTGGCAGATTGGCAGATTTGTAAAATAATGAATGTGAGATAATGAAAATAATGTGAAAGAAACTTGTGAAGGATGGGACAATTGAGGCCCATTGTATTATTATTATTATTTTTTGTTTATTTGTTATAAAATAAAGAAGAAAAAAGGAGAGGTAATGATGATTTCAAGGAATTATGTGCTGAGAGTAATGTGAATCATATAATTATGTGTTTCAGACATAATGTTTCAGAAGCCCTGGTGTTGGGCTAGCGGCTAGGGTGCCGGCTTAGGATCCTAGGATCCTGGGTTTGAATCCCGGTCGATCGCTGAATTTAACGCCAGGGGGGTTGACTCAGCCTGTCATCCTTCCGAGGTCGGCTAATTGAGTACCAGTTCACTGGTAATTCCCTGTTTGTCGTTAAAGGCAGCAAAAAGGGTTGGCGTCAGGAAGGGCATCCGGCCGTAAAACATTGCTTCAAAAAGGGGACCGAAAAACAACAACAACCACGGTCCCCGAAAAAGGCCAACCCCTGCTTGCGGGGAAAAAATGGCCTCTAAAGGTGGTTTTTCAGACATAATGTGCATCATATAATTATGTGTTTCAGACTTTTTTTTTTTTTTTGTTGGAAGATTGATACGAAGGAGATCTGTGATAATTATGATAAGAATATATAAATGGTTAATTTTGGATTCTTGCTTTGATTCGATTTGGGAAAAAAAGATTTTGCTGATGCTTGGTTGAGCACCTGTGAATTACACGAGACATTTTGGAAGTAAAATATGAAAGTAAGGTTGATGAAAGAAGACGAATTATTTAAAAATTACAGTAAGATTGATTTCCTTCTCACCTTCTGGTGAGAGGACCACATGATTGTGCAAATATAATGAAATATAATCTTTCAAATGTTCTAGGGGAAGTTGTGAACCAATGCAAATTGTTATAAGGTTGGACATAATCGGGATATTGATTACATTGTCAGTTATAATGTGTTAATTCTATGTTTTAAAAATGATTTGCTTGATCCAATGTGTGGGAAAACAGGCTCTGGGGTGGTTAAATGTAAGAGGACGTCGAGCTGTCTAAATAGGAGATGGGGCTGGGTCGCTACTTATTCCCCAGTATGGGACAATTAGATTAGGACAGGAGTTGATAAGATTGGCATCTATCATAGAAGGGCTTGCCAATGAAACTGCTGAAGTTGAAATGGAAGTAGATGCTGAAATGGTAGCAATGAGAACCATTGTTATGCAAAATAGAATGGCTTTAGACATGTTGCTTTCTGAAAAAGGCGAACTTGTGCCATCATTGGCTCAGAATGCTGTACCTATATTCTAGACAACTCTGAACGTATTACTGATTTGAAAAAAAAAATCAAGAATGAAGGGGCAAAATTGCATAATTACTTTAAAGACACATGGGGAATCACATCTTGGCTAGTCAGTACCTTTGGAGGCTGGGGTGCTTCTACCGGCACTAGTTACGAAATGCTTCACTGCTAAATTCTTTGCAACTACATCTCCCAAACCTCCAAGTCGCAATGAGACTTTCCAAGAGATGTGCATGATTGATCTGTATTGATTCCATTTGATGTTACACTCTCATACTTCCCCTCACTATTTAGATGGTTCCTGACATGGAAACCGAAAGAACAATTGGACGCACTGCTATCACAAATAAGGGATACTGCCAGACGATGGGCTAAGCAAATGGCCTACGTTGGAGACCTTTATTCACCTGTTAAAAAAATCTGCCCCGACTACAAGAAGGTATGTCCGTGGAGAACCGTTGGACAGGGATCCTCAGGTGAATTTGGGAAAATTTAACCTGAGGACCGAAGGGAAAAAAGGGAACAGGAATTATTTGTGAAAGCAGGGTTAAAATTCTGAATGATTGTTCCTCAAAACAGGGTCAACCTGTGACTGAGATGACGAAGTTGAACACTTCTATGTTGTGGTCCTGGATACAGGACCAGAGGAGCGATTATGGAAGTGTAAATTTATGAAGCAAGCAATTTCTATGAGCCACAACCCTCCATTCCTAGTCTGCAAGTGTCTTTTTGTGGTTTCCATGCAAATTTGGGATCCCCCTGCAGTTGGCAAGTTGTCTCCGGCACTGACCAGAATCGTGGCTCGAGAAGAGTAAAAATTCTTAGTGGAAGCAATGGTGAACCACATATTGTCAGCAATGACTGATGGAACATTATTGCAAATAGGGGAATATGTAATACAGATGGGATGTGTTTTTGGAAAATAATGTAATGTTGGATTTAGTATGTCTCATTGAAGTTCCATGAGTAAGATATTGTGTTTCTTAGTATAGCTAACAGCTGACATTGCAATATCTGAGTAGATTAGTATTCAGAACTGTCCATTGTTGGTGAAAGCTAATTACTATTGGTGCTTGCTTAGCAAGGGGCTTGGCAAACAAGCTTTCTTTGTGACTGTGAATAATCTACTGAGTACAATGCAAATACTTGGTAATTATTGCAGAGTCGAAGAATGGAAGCGGATAAATCGCTCTGCGCTGACCGTTGTAAAGACTGTTCAGCGCACGCTTTTTCTTTCTTACTTGGAGTTTATTTAATAAATAGTTTTATGAAATTGCCAGCTTTCTCAGGAAAATCTCTCAACAAGAACGATAATTAAACACTGAATCAAAATAGCTATTTAGTATTTGATAAGGGTTAGTCTGAAATATGAAAAATCCTATAGAAAATCCATGGAGGCTAGCCCTCTCTGGCTTTCTGCTTCTCTGCCTCTCAGTAAAATCTTTTGTGGGATTGCAGTAGGATTTGACTTATGAGGGAAAAGATGAGTTTGCAGATTGAAAAAGGATGGGATTGCCATAGCTGTTGAAGTGACTGTTTTAATTGAGTAAGGACTTTTCTTATTTAATTGCATGCCTATTTTGAAGTTTTAACATGACTTATCAAAACTCATATTACTAGTTTGTTAATTTGCAATATTGTATAATAACCCTTGCATCAAACAATTACACAGAATGGTAAATCATGTGGTATAGTTTTAATAATAAAGGCACTGTAATTATTTAATCATGACTAAGGATAATATTGTTTAAAAAAAGTGCTTTGAAATAAAGCAAGTCGTCTTTGTCTTTGTCCTTGTCGTGTCGAAAATGAGTAAAGGATATATCCACTTCGCTGAGAATGACTTTCAAATGTTCTTGAAGCCTTCATACAGGATTAGAGAGAAGGTGATTCCGAGATGTCTGGCAGGAGACAATGGGAAAACAGAAAGAATTTGAAATGCAAACCTGCTCTCAGTTGGAAGCACCCTCATCTCAAGATTCCTCCGATCCTTGCGCCCTCCCACCCAAACTTTTGCCCAACCAATCCGACTGCTCTCCTCCCCTCTCTTCGCTCCTCCCCCCCTCCTCTTGCTCCTCCCACTTGAAATGTTTTAAAAATCAGAACGAATGACCAAATAACCAGGATTAGCACTGGGTCTGTAAGATATTAGTAGTGTATATATTGTTACAGACGCGGTGGTGGATGTTGGTTTACCGAGCGGTTTGGTATGACCGCGCCTGCACGTTTACCCGATTATACTCGAACGTTGACTAAGTCGCGCTATGCTAAATCAATGATGGAAAAGACACAACGGCTGGATTAAAATGACACGACACCAAGGGTTCAGTTCTCAAGACCTCCGGAGGAGGTTATATTAGGGCGGAATGTCAGATTACAACGACAAGAGGGACAGCATAGGAAGACAGGCACTTAGACACAGTCTTATCTAGCCCTGACAGACGACAGATAAACGGGACAAAAACTGACTCACACGGGGATTGATGGCAAGGAGGGGCAGGTCTTCGATGGCTCAAGGTGCACCTTGGCTCAGGGGCAAAATCGACCCGGTCCAGTCCAAGATGCGGGAGGTCTCACTCAGCGCTCGGAGGTGGTGACTTGTCTGCTCAAGCTGGGGGCGCATCTCTCGTCACGTCCGGCAAGTGGCTGCGTATATCCGGCGGGGAGTGACACGCCCTCGGCCAGTTAGCTCCACCCCAGATGGAATCGGTCCGCCCTTCTTATTGGGTGCGGGGGGGGTTACTGGCTCCGCCCCTGACGAGGAGCTGACAGCCAGCCCCTTCGTGGTAACCCCGTGGAGCGCATGGGCAATGGCGGCTAACCACGCCGGTGTGAGGACGCACACTCCCCGCACGCCGCGCCGCGCCCCTCTGTTGTTGTAGTTGTTGTTGTAGTTGTTGTTGTAGTTGTTGTTGTAGTTGTTGTAGTTGTTGTTTCATGGGGAAGATGGGAGGAGGTAAGGGGAGGTCCTAAACTCACTACTGGTGCCATACGATCACATTCTGGTGCAACGAAGAGTCAGAATTAATGGAAACGAGTCCTTAACTGACATAGACTAAGAATAACTAGCAAGATGTCCTATAGTTGGCTACGTGAGATGCGGTGAACCTGGGCACGACATTTAATGGGGGAAAAAGGGGAAGGTCGGTTCTACAGAGTGTTATTTACAGGCAATGGGACTAGGGAATGGGGGATTGGGGATAGTTGGGGAGTATTGGGGAAATAGGGGAGTATTTACAAGCGGATATTGAGGCCAAATGCCATATCCGCAACATTGCACCCTTCTCTACCCTCGGGGCGTCCCGACCCGATAAATTTTTACCTATTTTAGTGTGGCACTCAGATGTAGTTCCCTCTACTATTAACTCTACCCTGAGTGCGACAGTTTTACAGATGTTCACAAATGAGTAAATATGTCCCCCTGCGACGTTGCACCCTTCTCCTCACAGAAACACACCCACAGGATAACCGAATTGCGGAAAGAATTCGCAAACTAAACATACAGCCGGTAGGGAGCATTATTTACACAAGACTACGCTGATATTTACACTACGATCCAGGACCTGTTTTTGGAGGAACACATGCAGATGTTATGCATAGAGAGAGCACGCATGCCAGCATCGATACACCAACCCACGAGTGCTCTGTGGCCTTACGGCCTTTAATAATGTGCAGAGCACCCCATCCAAGCACCAAAAGCACCACCCCATCACACCGTCAGCACCATCCGGTGCAGTCACCATTGTTCAATGAATAAAAATAACTTCAACAACCCCTAACCCTTGCAGGTGTCTCTTGCTCTTCGTGTGGTGCACTTGGCCTTCTGGCTTCCTTCAAAAATAAAGAAAGGCGCCAACCGCGTCCATTTCTGTATTGTGGCCTTCAGTGGTGTCAACTAAAAGTGGTTCACCTGTATGGCATAGGTGCCACGTTGACCCATAGGTCCATCCACGGGTGGTGCTTGGCCGCAAAAGAACTGCGGTCCATTGTGGGTGGCCACCAACATTGCGGTCCATATGGTGTATCGATCCAGGCAGCAAGCAGCGAAAGTGCAGGCCCACAACTGCGTAGCCAGCACCTCTCTCTCCTCTCTCTCTGCCCCAAAGCCAGATCCTCGGAGGTGGGAGACAAAAGAAGAAGACAAGTGAGTAAGGTGGTAAGGGCGCAAAAGTGCACGCAATATGAGATGATGCACACTGGGGGCACATGGGAACCAGGTGAGACAGGTACGTTCCTACCGTACGCTCCCCCCCACCAGGTAACTTACATGGCCCCTCCCTTACCCCTTACTGTATCCACAAAACACAACACTACCCATAAACATCTATTTTACAAATCAACAAACATCCCTACTGTCTTCCCCGTTCCTCCCATATACCAAATTCGTCTTCTCTCCCTCCTAACCAATCAAATTTGCCATTTCCAACTGAACATCATAATTTGCTATCACCAATTCATCATCAGTCCCTCCTAGGGAGGGAGAGATGGAATCACCCCAATGTCTCATCCATGTCGTGATGCGTCTCACAAATCCACAGCAATCTCATTTCCTGCAACAAAACAAAGAAAACACAGGTGTGGAGTCATCATCATCACCACAGGTAAGTGGCTGCGTATGGTGCGACAGGTTCATCACTCCTAACTATTTCTTAAATGACTTTAACAACTTTACACTACCCGGGGTCTTTCTCCGGCCAAACCATTGGCCCTCTTACACTATGGGTTCTAAAAACCAATTCCCATTGGCCAAACTGTGGTGCTTTTCAATTTGGGGTCTCACTCCCCCGATTCATCTCCCGGTGCCCTCGCACAATTTCCGGGCTGTGGCGTGTACCTCTCCCAGCGGGTCTACCCACCTGCACACCTCCACCACTGCAGTTGCCTCCGAGCTTACCTGCTCCTTACTCTAACCTAACTACCTGGGGAAGGCCCTCTGGCGCTCTCCCCACTCGGTGCCCTCTCTGGCACTGGGCTACCCGATCCACACCCGGGATCCTCAGGCACCCACTCACAACTACCGGCTCCCAGAGCCCACCTGCGGCCTCACCTGGCCGACATCCTCAGTGGTGGAGTGCCCAACCAACTACACACACTAACAGGCTACACGCCCAGCCATTTCCACAACACTAATGCACCCATCCACAATACCATTCTGCAACCGCACCACAGATGCCAATATCCAACCACAATTTACCTGTACCCTCTACCTAACACTTACACTACCCGCCCCGGGTACTCGTGAAAGGAGTCCACTCTTCCCCCTTCCACACCTTCGCACCATGCACACCACTCCGTACCACTTACTCCAACTCTCTCCACACACCTGTACTTGCACACCTGTGCTCTCACTCTTGGTGCCGCCTGCACCCTTCTCTCCCCAAGCGCATTCACGCTGATCCACAACACTCATTACTCACACACTGCTCCACACACCTGTCCAGTTGCACACCTGTGCAATCACACCTGTTCAATTTTCACACACACGGCATCATCTCTTCTAACTACTCCCTTCTGAAACTTGCGCTTCCCAGTCGTCCCTTTAAACTATTGCGCTCCCACGTCATTATCATCCACACTAATCTACCTGCGTCCCCACTACAGGTATCAGTCACTAACTAAACTTAACGTTACCTAATGTCATCTTCGCTAGATCCCTATCAATATAACCTAACCCACCCGGGCTAGTTTTCACTGCCATACACCCCATAAGCTATTGCTCCTTTGCCCCCACCATGGGAAGGGTGGCAGGGATGCCACCCTTACCCACCGGGCCCATCGCTCACTACCAATTTTGCACATCAAATTTCAACAAATTAAAAATTTGCCAATCACTACCCATCATCTGCCAATCACTACTGCCAATCCCTTGCCAATCATCAAATTTTGTTTTTCTCTAATTTTGGGTCCAAAACACTAACCTCATCACCCAGTCTACTCACTAATGCCTCTCGGTGCGCCAATCCCTGTCCAAAGCCAGGCTTCGTAAAGCCAAGCCATGAATGCGGGTTGTTCTGTGCCAGCGGCTGGATGCGTCCGGCACTCGGTGCAGGGACGGGGGCTTACCCGGGCCGAGATGCCACGCACCATCTCGGCGTGGAGCCATCCAATGTCCCGATCTCGACCTGCCGGAATGCCTCAACAAAAAGTGGTCGCCATGACGACCCTTCCTATCCAGCCGCCCGCTCCGCCTAGTGGAGCACGGACGCGGCCGTTCAAAGCGAGGCCCAGCACGCACCGAGGGCCCGATTCGGCTAAAAGTCGCTCTAACCTCTAACCCGTTTACCTTCGATGCCTCACCTGCATGCTTACACCCCGCAGCCCGTTCCTTGCTCACACATCCAGCCGTGCCCATGCTCCTCTTACCTTTCCTTTCACACCCAGGTACCCTCATTCCACTCACAGCCTTGGTCACACACCTGACCACCGAACACTTTGGCACACATTCGTTGGTCGCACACCTCACCAACACACCTCTTCGCACCCCCTCCTCGGTCACCTCCTCTGTGACAATCACAGGTGTGCCCTCATTCACACACCCAACCACGTGCCTCACCACCAACTCCAGCGTGCATTCCCACTCATGCTCTACCATTCCAGGTGTGCTTCCTTTCTCACCTGTCACCACCAACTCACGCTCCGTGTCACTCGTACTACTCTCACCACCACTCTTGACAACGCACTCACCCTTACTCCCGACAGCGCACTCTTTTCTCAGGCACCTGTCCGTTACACACCTTTCTCGCGCACACTCTTGCGCATACTCTCCCCTCACACCCTCTGTAACACTCACCACACCGCGCTTCCATGTGCCCCCTCGCACACGCGCTACGACCGACTCACTCTCGCCAGCACCCTCACTCCTTGGCACGCACTTTTTCCTCACACACCCCAGAGTCGGACTTTCTTGCACACCTCCTTTTTCGCACACCAGACCTGTCGCACACTTCACCAACGGCCTCTCACGAACACCCGGGTCCATCTCGACCCCCAAGCTTCTTAAATCCCCTGGCGCATCATACGCACGACCATATTGGTCACCACTTACACCGGGTCCTCTTCCTCTTCGCTTCTCCTCCATCACCTGCGAATCCCTCATCCGGTTAATGAGCACATCATCACGATCCAAACACAGACTTTGGACCAATTCTTTTATCTCCTCTTTTATCTCTTTCTTATCCTCTCTCCGTCGCTTCTTAATTTCGCTCACCCCTTCTTCCACTTCTTCTAGTTTCTGCTTCACCTCTTTTATTCCCCGGTACGTCTCCTCAAGCTCATCCTCTAAGGCTACCTTGACCGTTTCCATGTGCGTCCTCACTTGCCGGTCCTTCGTCTCCATTACCTCTACCACCTCGTCCAACCTCGTTGTCAGTCCCTCACGTACCACCTGACATTCCCTCTTCGTCGCTACCAAGTCATTTTTTAGGTCATTTTGTGTCGCTTTTAACCCTCCTATTACTGCAGTGTTCCTTTGAACCTGCTCTGCTAGTTCTTTTTGTCCCTCTCAGCTGTTCCACCTCCTGCGTCAGGTCCTCTATGCCCCCTTGTAACTTTACAGTCCCCTTTCTCACCTCCTTCTCCATGTGCTCCGTACAGTGCCTCACCTCCTCGCGCACTCCTCCGACCTCCTCACTCACTCCTCTTCTGATCTCCTCTCCCATCACTTGCATCTCCTGCCCAGATGCCACCCTCATCTGCTCCATTTCCTCCCTGTGAGCATCCAGTTTGGTTTCTACCCCCATTCTGACCCCCTCTATCTGCTGCCCCATTTGGTTAACTTCCCTTTCCGCTTGGTCCCTCATGTCCCTCAATTTGCCTTCCATCCTGTTTTCTAACCCCTCTAACCCTTTTTGCATCCCTTCCATTTGATTCTCTTGAGCGGCCATTCTGTTTTCTACCCCCGTTAACCCCTCCTGTATTTCCCCTAATCTATTGTCTAATTTCCCAAATTTCTTGTCTAATCCCTTAAAATTATTGTCTAACCCCTCACCGGTACCCCTCGCTTCGTCCCTCATTACCCCCATTTGGCCCTCTAATCGCTCACCCTGAGCCCTCATTCCCACAATTTGGTCTCCCATTCGTTCCATAAGGGCCCTCATTTGCAACATAAAAAGGTTCGGATCCACCAGGGGCGCTGCCACGGTCACGGGCGCGGTGACCAGCGAGGCGCCATTTTGCGCGTCTGCTACCCTTGCTGCTTCGCTCTCCTCACGTCCCTCAATTTGGTCCTGGACCGACCCTGCCTCACTCTCCCCTACCGGACCCCAGCTGTCTTAATCCGCCATAGCGCGACTTTCAAAATTCGGGTTTTTATTTTCGTAAAACAAATTCAAATTTCGCCGTTATAATTTCGAGCGCGGGAAACGCGCTCCGGATCGAATTCTACCTCCCCAACACCAATTGTTACCCTAGTGGTACAATTGGTGTTCCAAAATTTGGGCCTAATAAATTTAGTCCCAGGTCCGAATTCCACTCCTCGACACCAATTGTTACAGACGCGGTGGTGGATGTTGGTTTACCGAGCAGTTTGGTATGACCGCGCCTGCACGTTTACCCGATTATACTCGAACGTTGACTAAGTCGCGCTATGCTAAATCAATGATGGAAAAGACACAACGGCTGGATTAAAATGACACGACACCAAGGGTTCAGTTCTCAAGACCTCCGGAGGAGGTTATATTAGGGCGGAAGGTCAGATTACAACGACAAGAGGGACAGCATAGGAAGACAGGCACTTAGACACAGTCTTATCTAGCCCCGACAGACGACAGATAAACGGGACAAAAACTGACTCACACGGGGATTGATGGCAAGGAGGGGCAGGTCTTCGATGGCTCAAGGTGCACCTTGGCTCAGGGGCAAAATCGACCCGGTCTAGTCCAAGATGCGGGAGGTCTCACTCAGCGCTCGGAGGTGGTGACTTGTCTGCTCAAGCTGGGGGCGCATCTCTCGTCACGTCCGGCAAGTGGCTGCGTATATCCGGCGGGGAGTGACACGCCCTCGGCCAGTTAGCTCCGCCCCAGATGGAATCGGTCCGCCCTTCTTATTGGGTGCGGGGGGGGGGGGGGGGTTACTGGCTCCGCCCCTGACGAGGAGCTGACAGCCAGCCCCTTCGTGGTAACCCCGTGGAGCGCATGGGCAATGGCGGCTAACCACGCCGGTGTGAGGACGCACACTCCCCGCACGCCGCGCCGCACCCCTCTGTTGTTGTAGTTGTTGTTGTAGTTGTTGTTGTAGTTGTTGTTGTAGTTGTTGTTTCATGGGGAAGATGGGAGGAGGTAAGGGGAGGTCCTAAACTCACTACTGGTGCCATACGATCACATTCTGGTGCAACGAAGAGTCAGAATTAATGGAAACGAGTCCTTAACTGACATAGACTAAGAATAACTAGCAAGATGTCCTATAGTTGTCTACGTGAGATGCGGTGAACCTGGGCACGACATTTAATGGGGGAAAAAGGGGAAGGTCGGTTCTACAGAGTGTTATTTACAGGCAATGGGACTAGGGAATGGGGGATTGGGGATAGTTGGGGAGTATTGGGGAAATAGGGGAGTATTTACAAGCGGATATTGAGGCCAAATGCCATATCCGCAACAATATGTTGCTCCTGGGACACTCTCATTTTCCCATTGACTTACATGATAATTTTTCCCCTCCCTCATTGCCCCTAAACACCTCTATTTCTTTCACCCTTTTCTTTACGAACCTTCTAACCTTTTGACATGTTATCCTTATTCATTAGACCACTTAAACAATGGTCCTTCTGTGTGAACCTGTGATCCTTCTGACCTTATGGACCTTTTAACCTTTTACTCTTAATATCATCTGGTGAATCATCTTTGACCCACTCAAACAACGACCCTACAAATATTTGTTTATGCGTGGGAAATAATTTAATTCTCTTGCCACTCCCTTCACCATCTAATATATTAACAAAAAAGATGTTTGAGTTTGGTTCTTTATTAAGATATTTTAACTGAGCTAAGATAAAATGGTAAACCTCCCTCAATGTTCTTGTTTGAGCGCCTCCAGTGCCACACACTTTTTGGTAGGCTCTGCCCACTTTTTGTTAAGCCCCGTCCAGTTTTTGTTAAGCCACGCCCACTTTTTGTTAAGCCACGCCCACCTTTATACTAAACCCCGCCCACTTTTTGTTAAGCCACGCCCACCTTTATACTAAGCCCCGCCCACTTTTTGTTACGCCACGCCCACTCTTTTACTACGCACCACCCACTTTTGTTAGGCTCCGCCCACTTCTGCTAAGCCCCACCCACTTTGTTAAGTCCCACCCACTTTATAAACTCTTCAGCATTGTATCATTTCCAGGTAATACATTACATCATTTTCAGGGAATTTCCATCACATCATTTCCAGTTAAGACACGCCCAGGGAATTTCCACAGGAAATGACACACCCAGTCCTTATAAAAGGCACCGACCACACAGGCTTTTTCAAACACGCTTTCTGCTTCACTTGAGAATGGACTACTATGCCGAAATGGAATGGGATAACTTTGCTATTCCTTGGAGTCCTACTACCTGTGTAGAACTCAACCTTCAGATTGATGAACTGGACTCGAACCTCTTATCAATGGAGGTAAGTTTGTTTATTTATTTATTTATTTATTTAATTATTTATTTATTTAATTATTTAATTATTTATTTTAATTTTTTTTTTTAGATGAGACTCGTGTAAGAGTTAACAAAGTTTATTTTAATATTCATAGAGCTTGATTTATACAAATAAAAATATTGTATTAAATTAATACATTGTTATTTTCTTTCACAGGAAATTGTATCTGAGATACGAAATGAAAATTCTGCTTTTAACACAACTTGGGATGAAGTTATTTTTTTGTTTGAAGACATTTTGAACAACCAAGACCCCCAGAACGAGTTCTACCTTGATGACCCAGCCAAAGAGTTATACCTTGGAGATCCACAAAATCCTGAAAAAGAGTTTTACCATGATGATACTTGTTGTGAGTTATCAAAACAAAACCCACTGAACAAGTTCTACCTTGATGAGCCAGAATACAAGTCATACATTGGAGACCCACAAATTTCTGAAAATTGGGAAAGGGGAGTTCTCCCTGATGGTCTGCAGTTATACTACGTGAGACACATCATAGAAACCCTAAAAAATTGGGAAACGGGAATTCTCCCTGATGGTCCGCAGTTATACTATGTGAGACACATCATAGAAACCCTAAAAAATTGGGCAAGGAGAGTTCTCCCTGATGGTCCGCAGTTATACTATGTGAGACACATCATAGAAACCCTAAAAAATTGGGAAAGGGAAGTTTTCCCTGATGGTCCGCAGTTATACTATGTGAGACTTATCACGGAAACCCCCAATATTTCTGAAAATTGTGGTTCTACCTTGGGGACTTCGAAAGATGGTTATATTTTTGGAGACTCGGAATGGGGGTTTTGTTTTGATGACTCGGAATGTGATACCTATCTTGGAGGCTCAACAGGAATGTGGTTATACCTTGGGAACTTGGAAAGTTGGTTTTATTTTGGAGACTCTACCTGTGGGGTCCATCTTGGAGACTCTTTGGATTCTAAAGCAATGAACAATGTTCTTTGTTTAATGACGCTTGATTTAAGCAATATCAAGAAAGTTCGAGGAAGAAAATGCTGGAAAATTCTTTCTTCCCATTTCTACTTCTTCAAACTTGAAAGCCTTGAAAGACAGAATTGGAAGAAGAGGAAAAAAAATAAAATGAAATACATATTTTTAAAAAAGAAGAAAAAAAAGATTATGTTAGGGTTTGGGTGGGATTTTAAATGTGAGGGTTAGGGATGGGGTTGGGTTAGGGATGGGGTTGGGTTAGGGTTGGGATTTTGAATGTGAGGGTTAGGGTTAGGGTTGGGATTTTGAATGTGAGGGTTGGGGTTGGGTTAGGGATGGGATTGGGTTAGGGTTGGGATTTTGAATGTGAGGGTTGGGGTTGGGTTAGGGATGGGGTTGGGTTAGGGATGGGGTTGGGTTAGGGATGGGGTTGGGTTAGGGATGGGTTGGGTTAGGGATGGGGTTGGGTTAGGGATGGGTTTGGGTTAGGGATGGGTTTGGGTTAGGGATGGGGTTGGGTTAGGGATGGGGTTGGGTTAGGGTTTGTATATTATTATGACTCACTCACACATACACACACACACACAAAAGTTAAGCCCCAACACAAAAGTTAAGCCCCAACTAAAAAGTTGTGGGATTCTGTGTTTGGGGTTCACAGATTTAAAAACGTATCCCCATTACATTTTATTTATTTATTTATTATTTTCAAGGGTATTATCTGCTTACTTGTGTTTTTTGTAATTCTTGCGAGTAAAATGAACCCAAGATTTCTTCTCCATTTAAATCATATAATTTGTAGGTCCAAGGGACTGTATCCATTACATCAATGATTTTAAATAATTCACGAGTCCATTTTTGTGTATAACCTTTCTCAAAATGACTTTTCCATTTGTATATTCTTACAATATCACCAACTTTAAACTTGGGCTTTCTCAAATTAATCTCCTTTTCATATTCTAATTTTGTAAATGTTTCCAATGGTTTTGATTTTGTTGATGAATGAACTGTATTATTGTAATTATCTACAATATCCTGAATTAAATACACCCATTTTTGAGAACTGAGTTGTGTGAATTTTTTATATAATTTCTCTTTTAAAGTACGATTAAAACGCTCAATAACAACTGCCTTTCCTTCATTAAAGGTGCTGTATAATTTAATACCCTTCCCCTTAAGAAATTTCATGAATATTTTGTTATAGAACTCTGTTCCCTCATCAGTCCATAACTTCTTTGGTTTCCTTTTATCCCGATCAAATATTAGCTTAAAGGCTAACATTAAAGTATCACCCCTTTTATTTTTTAAAGGGACAACCCAGGCAAATCTACTCCTCAAATCAATAACGGTTAAAGCATACCTGTATCCCCTGTCATTATTCAATTCAATTAAATCAGCGGACCATATGTGGTCGGTGTATTTAGAATAAACCTTCCTTCTTTTAAACTTTGTGATTATAGGTTTGTGTAATTCTTCAGCCAAAAGCTCCTCAGTCTTGATGACATCATTAGAGCCTAATAGTGTTTTGAGGAATAACCAAGACCAAGTTTCAATTTAGCATTTATCAAATTTCTCACAATAAACCTATCAACTTTCTCTCTCAATGTTGGATTTTGTATCAAAGACAAATTATACAACATTTCGCTGTCGGCTTTATGTTTTTCAGTCAACGTAGTGGTTTTCCCATAAGCAATATCATGCTTCATACACACTTCGTCAACCCTATTTGTAGGTTTAGACCAAGGTTTAGGATTGTCAGCCTCATCTAATCTTTTATCCAGGTTTGTTCCTGGACCACAGAAAGAATACCCTGGAAGGTGTAATTCCCCTGGAATTCCAGTTGTTGTAAATTTACTTCCTGACAGAAACTTTTGTATATCTCCTCCTCTTTTAGGTGAGATGAATTGGCACTTTTTAGAGCCACACACTTGACATATTCCTTTTTGATAAACTCTATTATTTTTAGCTTTAACATAAGAGATATTTTTAGATTTGGATTTGGATTTAGAGATTTTTACATTTGAGACAATAACTCATATTTATTTATCAGAAAAATTCCGATAGAGTATCAAAACCTTTTTGGTTTTTAACATATACATTTCTATCTTAATTTTTAAAACATAAAGAATCCTAAGGAATGCCTTCACTCTCTCCTCCATTTATTTACAAATAAAAACTAACTAAAGTCAATGACACCAACATCATCAATCACATAATCTTTTCCTTCTTCTTCTTCTTCTTCACCACTTTCTCGTTTAAATCTCCTCCCTGAAATTGAAGACATTGACGTTGTTATTTTTGAAACCATTATCTTCATAAGAGTTGTTAATTCTTTAATTTCCTCTTCGGTGCGTTGAGATTGATTTATTTGCTGTAATACACTCAATCTTTTACGAATCTCACTGATTTCCATCTTTTTATATTTTTCCTCCCTCTCTCTTTGCTCCCTTTCCTCCCTCTCCTCCTTCTCCTTTTTCTCCCTCTCCTCCTTCTTCTTTTTCTCTCTTTCCTCCTTCTCCCTTTTCTCTCCTTCCTCCTTCTCCTTTTTCTCCCTCTCCTCCTTTTTCTCCTCTCCTCCTTCTCCTCCTTCTCTCTTTCCTCCTTCTCTTCTTTAACTCCTTCCTCATCCCTTGCTACCCTTGAGCTTGAGCCCCAAAGAATATTATACATATACTCATCTGGATTTTGAGATATTCTTGTATCTATAATTATTTTTCTCATAATAGGATACCAATAAGATTTGTTGACGATTTCTAAAAGAGTTTTATATTTCATAACTTTGAGAAGTTCTTTTTTATTTAATATTTTAAACAAGTCTCTATTTGTGGGTTTAACAATATCAGTATAAGGCCAGTTTTTAATGACAAAATTCCCATGTATATGCTCCAAATCATAAGGTATGTAATACCGAGCACCCTTTTCTTGTAGGTATCTTTGAATACAAAAATTATAATTCTCTTGTAGTCTTCTTCCTGCCATTTATGTATCAGAAATATATGTGAGATTAATATTATGACAGGTAATACCACCCCATCTTCCCACTACCAAATTGGTTTGTATTCCTTGGCTTTCTATCCTTATCTCATGACCTTCCTTCTTTGTCATGCTAACCATCGCTATACTATCATATATTTTTCTTTTCTTAAAACCATGTATTTGTTGTTTATTAATTGTACTTCCACATAAATCCTTATCCTCACCAAGTGGATAATATTCTTCTTTACGAGACTGATTAAAATCATGTAGGTCTTCTATGTTTATTGAAAAAGACCAATTATACCCTAAATCAGGCATATCATACCCCCATTTATTAATTCGCATATTAACTATATGTCCTTCTTTATAAAATTCAATTGTAAGCAGGTAGTTAAATTCAATGAGGAAAGGTGTATGGTCAGTTTAACCAGGTGTTGTGGTTGTAAATTTTACTTGTTTAACAAAACGTGCTGTTTTCTTTAAAAATATATATTGTGATAAATCACTTAATCTAATTAAGTCATTCGCATCTGTAGGGTTTGGATAATTGATTAATTTATAAGTATTCTTCATATTAATATTTTTACTTACACTATATTTTTGTCGTTCAGCCTGTGCCTTTGTATAATAATTTGATAAATCAATATCCTGAGAGGATTTTCCAAAGATAGAACCATCTTTTCCAACATAAGTCATTTATATTAGATTAAAAATGATATCATAAAAATTTTCATTATTGTTGAGTTGAAATAATACATATAAACATAATTGACCACAACATTTAGAATTAATTTCTTGAACTTGAAATGTTTGATAAACACCATTCTGTAAGAATTGTATTACTTCAACAGGTGGTGGCATACCATAACTATCAAAATAATATTTATCCTGACTATTATGAATACAAACCCAATGAGAACCATTCTGTGTGTCTAAATTCATAATAATATTCTTTGTATTCTTATTTATATGTATTAATTCATCTCTCATACAAATAACCACATTATCAATTTTTAGTGTTTTACAATACTTAGCTAGTTCTATATTTGACGTTGTATTCTTTCCAAATTGTTTAAACCATTTATCCATTTATTTATGAGAAAGATACAATCCATTACCCCGTTTAGTTAGTTTAACACCCGCTTGAGCGATAGAGGAAAGCATATCACCAACCAACAATCTAGCTTTATCAGGTAGACTTTCAAGTTTTTGAGCAAAATCTACAATTACACCACTTCCACTAATTTGTTTCTCCAACTCCTTGTTATGTCTTTCCAATTCTTTTTGAGCTTTTAGTTGTGCCTTCCTTTCGTTAGCAGTTTTTACCGCTGCTGAAATACCACCAGTCAATGCTCCCGCCGCACTTAAACCAGCAAATAAAGGAATTAGAAACGGGAGAAATCCTCCTCTTGACTCGTCTATTGAATATTTCTTTAACATAGGTTTCGTCATTTTAATTTTAAGTGATCCAACATCATTTAGTGTTTTTACTTGTGTGTGTGTGAGTAAAACATCAATTCTTACAGCTCCTTTTCTTTGAATTGTATTAACATTAATAATACAAGGCTTTTGATTTTGAATACAAGATGTTAATTTATTAAGATTGATTTGATTAACATATACCCCTACCATTTATTTATGAGAAAAAACCTATGTGATATTAATCATAACACCATTATCTGTATTAATCTGTAATTCTGTTTCCTCCAAAAGCAAACAATATGCATTAACCTCTTCACTCTCCCCTCTTTCAATGTATAGAGAAGTATCCACTCGATTAGACTTTATAGTTTCCTTTTGAGAACTCAGGTCAATTGCGTAGATTGTATAAAGTTTTTGAAACGCAACCATATCCAAAATAGGATCATTATTACCATTACTTTCACACACCTTTTGGTAGGACTTGTAGGCTTCCGCATAATCATTTTTTTCCCAATCAATTTCCAATCTATCTCGCGGATAAAATGTGCCATCAAGAGAAACCCGAAGTTGTTTCACCTTAGCATTATCACTCAGGGCATTATTCTTATTAGTACCGTCCTCTCCATCTGGTTTTTAAAAAATGAGCCAGAGGTATCGTGGCTTTCCTTGAAGAACACCCAAATTCCAAGTGTAGGTAGTGTGTTCCAGTTTAACGTGTTGACATCTTCTTTTAAGGTATGATACATTTAGCGGTTTCTTTGAGTTAAGTCTTCTATTTAACATCTCTTCCGTTTTAAGATTAGGAGTATATTCACTGATATACCAACACAAATCATTAATAACAAATTTATTATTTTCTCCAAAAGCATTTTCAACCCCAAAAAGCAATCTATTTACATTATCATTCCTTTGTAGTTGAAATCTAATTTTAAGCCCATACAAAACTTTATCATAATCACAAAATCCAAATATACCTTTCAGAGGTACTGCTACGGTAAAACTATTCTCAGCTTTTGCGTCATCATTATACATTGACTTCCTTTGACTATAACCAGGGTCTGCGTTTGTACCCATTGACATATCAGGAATAAAACCTTCAACAGCTCCCTTACCCATTCTATCACTAAACGAATATAGTGTAAATTTCATCATTTCAGATGTAGCAGAGACATAATCAACCGCTTCAACCTCTTGTGTTCCAATATACAGGCGGACACTATCAAACATTTTCCAGAAGAAATCATTTACGAGTGTAGCATTAGTATTATTCGCAGCCTTAGTGAATTTAAATTTACACAGCAAGAAACTATCAGCTATATTCAAGTAAGTTTGTTGATTATTTATTTCAAAACTTTTTGTTCCGTTTGAATTCCAGTCTGTTCCTGTAATAGCATTTACCTTAAAATAGTCTTCCTTTTTAGTGGAGTTTGAAATGATAATCGTATCATCCAAATCATAGATACTATCAATCGCTTCCATACTTGTATTTATATAGCATTAAAATTGTTGAAACCCTGACCCAAGTATTTTAATGATTTTTTGTCGTTCTTGTGAAGATAGTTGAGTTTTACCTTTTTTTATTTCTTTGATTGTTTGTAATTTATGAGACTCCTTTTGAGCATCTTTTATACTCTTTATAGCACCCGCAACTGAACCCACGGCAGAAGCAGTTGAACCAATTAGGTCTTTATGTTTAAGGATGGTTGAATCAATACCCATTAGAGTATCAATTATCCCATCTCCTTTATTTCGAAATTGATGACCCACACCCCGTTGTCTCTTTGGTTTATAGTATCCTCTACCCACATACCTTGTATAGTATGGTGAAAGGTACATGCCCTCCCCTGTAATTATTTTATATTTTCCCAACTCGTGTTTTCTCACAATAACCATTATTTATTTATTGAAAAACTTCACGTAGGTGAATTCTGATGGATATAATTTCATCATTAAAGGATATCATACGATTATCTTGGTCGGTTATCCTAAAATTTACTCTGTCTATGGTTTTTCCTGACACAGGTAAATAGACAAGATTTTTTGGTTCCATATTAAATTTATAACCAATCGGGGTTGAGTATGCACTGAATGAAAATATTGTATTTGTTCTTATTCCATCGTTATAAGCACCATCAATCAAATCACAATGAATTAATACTGAATTTATACCGGAGGATATTTGAATGACATTATCACTGTAAGACGTCCCGTTAGTTTCAATCTTTTTTGAAGAGAAACCCAATAGCTCTCTGAACGAATTTTCAATCGTGAAATCAACTTTATAATTATTTTTAAGTTTAATCGTTGATTTTGAAGTGTGTTTTTGAATATCTATTACAATATTTTTTGGTTCATCACCTTGTTCTTTCATAAGGCGAGAGACTTCAGAAGATATTTGAGAAATCTCGTAAGCTCCGGGTGAAACGGTTATAGTTTTATATCCACTTCCTGGATTATAACTAAACTTGTTGTTTTTCTCTGTGATATTAAACAAGGTATTATAAGTTTCCATCAACAATAAAGATGCCTCATATGAGGTAAGGGGGTCAAGTTGTAGTGGGTAAGGGAATGAAGCTGTGTAATCGCACGTTGTGAAATT
Source organism: Myxine glutinosa (assembly GCF_964187855.1). Taxonomy (NCBI): domain Eukaryota; kingdom Metazoa; phylum Chordata; class Myxini; order Myxiniformes; family Myxinidae; genus Myxine; species Myxine glutinosa. Next base: position 53,425,681 of record NC_136273.1, on the reverse strand, counting down.
AAAACTAAGAATTGTGCTTCTCATCTTATTTAATATCTAATAAAATATCTTTGTATTGACATTTATTAATTATTTTCATATTCATCAACTGATCTAAAATGGCGGAGGATTCATTAAAACAATTGTTGTTTCCAGCCTTCTTACTACCTAACAACAATAATAGCCTATTAACTAATTGTGATGGGTCATTTGGAAGAAAACTAACACCCGAACCAAGCTTACTTAAAGCATCAATAATATGTTTCTCCTTCTCATTCTTCTTACTTTTACCAGCAACAGAAACTCCATAATCAAGTGCATTTAGCAACTCAATCTATACCCTATCTTCCTCTCTTTCCATATCAAGTGGTTCCTCAAAATATTTTGAACCGCTGAATCCGGGGTTTGTTAGAAGAAACATTAATCTTGGAGTTAATTTAACATTTGGTTGAGTAGAACTCAAGAACATCAATTCATCATTAAATATCAATACCTTTTCTTTCACAAGATGGAACACTGCTGGTTCTTCTGTTGGAATGAGACCTGCTCTGGTTTTTGAATCTGCCAAATATTCATTGTTTTGAAGAGCTTCCACTACATAATTAGGGGGTTGATTTACCTCCTCAAGTTTCTGAAATAATTCTTCATCATTATATTCTAATTTTCCAAGTTCTTGTTTTGTTATCTGACTAAAATCTTTGAGCATTTGAAGTTTTTTCGGAGTAAATTCTACCGTGGGAAATGTAGGGTGTTGAGTTTTTAAAAGCGGTTTAAAAAATTTCTCTTGTTTTCTTTCAAAGGCTTCTTCACCAGTTAGTTTCTGTCTCCGTTTCTTCTTTATCTCTTCCTGTTGCTTTACAACTTTTGAAACCAACTCTTGATGTTCTTTAAACTTTCTTGCTCTTTCTTCGGTATTCATTTTCTGTATTTATTTATTGAAAAATATCATTTAATGAATTGTAAAGGTCAATGGGAAAATTTTCCTTTTCTTTGTCATTATAGTAAATATGTTGAAATAAATCCTTTTCTTTAAATATTTCATCAAATTCTTTATTGGTATTAATACGAGTTGTTATTTCTTCTTCACTAATACTTGTATCTCTGCTTTTCATACGTTTGCGTTGAGTCTCCTCATCGATATCAAAACCGAATGATAAAATCTTAACTCCATCACCACACAATTGTTTAATAATTTGTCTCATTCCTTCAGGATTAGTTTCTAAAATCCCAAGACCATTAGATTTTACTTTTTTTTTTTTTCTTTCTTTTTTTTGTATACAAGATCGAGGCTCGTGAAAGAGCGAACATTAATCACACAGAAAGACAAACCGACACATAAAACATATAACATCGGGAGCGGTAGACAAGATGGGGAGAAAGGGGGAAGGACACAAACACAACATTTGAGAGCAGGGACAGAGAGACATGGAGACATCGAGAGATCTGAGAGAGGGCGAGGGCTTTGGGGGGGGGGGGCATGGGAAGGGGGCGGTGGGAGAGGTATAAAACATATGGACACTGCCAGGACTTCCAGGAAAGAAGTTGGAATTTCAAACAAGGTGGATCTGGGGTGAATTAGCGGGGGTAGAAAAGATCAAGGTTTTGGATGGGGGAAGATAAGAGATGGTGGTGAACAGCTGTTTTAAAGACCTGGAGGGAGGAGTGGGATTGAAGGGAGTGAGGGAGTTTGTTCCAGAGGCGGGAGAAAAGAGGAATGAAAGAGTGAAGGTGAGCAGAGAGCCGAGATTTCGGCAGTTTAACCATCAGAAGGTTGCTGGCAGATCTTGTGCGACCTGTAGGAATATTTGGGGGACAGAGCACAGAGAGAGCTGGGGGTGCAAGGCCGGAGAGGAGTCGGTAGAAGACAGAAAGACCACCTACCTGCCTGCGGTGAGTGAGTGAAAGGCCCTCAGAGATAGCTTCATCGCGGGAGATTCCAATAATTCTGAAAGCTTTGGTTTCAACAGCGTGAAGCCGAGCTAGGTGTGAGGCAGGAGCACCGGCCCATAGGGGAGAACAGTATTCCATTGAGCTGCGGATGAAAGCCTTGTATGTGGTGAGGAGCTCAGGTGTGCCGAGGAAGGACTTCGCACGACGGAGGATGCCCAGTCGGCGACTGGCTTTGGAGGCCAGCTTGGAAATGTGGTTTTCCCAAGAAAGATCATGGCAGATAGTGAGACCCAAAATCTTGAGCGACAGAACTTCTTGGAGAGGATTGTTGAGAAAGTAGATGGGAGGGTTGTCCAGTCGATCTTTTCGGAGAGACATAGTAAGAGTGTGAGATTTGTCAGGATTGAAAGACATGTTCCACTTGTTTGACCAGTCTGTGATTTTGTCCAGGTCTTCAGAGAGTGAGGAGGCAGCAGACTGCCGATCTGAGGGAAGAGGAATGGAGCGGCAGAGAGTGGAGTCATCAGCAAAGAGATAGAGAGGATTTTCGAGAGAGTCAGAGAGATCATTGATGAAGACCAGAAAAAGCACGGGGCCCAGAACACTGCCTTGGGGAACTCCAGCCTGAACAGGAAGAGGAGATGAGAGAAACCCATTCAGGGCCACACGTTGACGATGACTAGAGAGGAAGTCCGCCAGCCATGCGTGGAGATTTCCATGGATACCAAAGGAGGAGAGTTTGGTGAGCAGAGCGGGGTGCCAGACCTTGTCGAAGGCACGTGATATGTCGAGGGAGACAGCTCTAATTTCCTGTTTGGCATTGAGGACCTCCATCCATTGTTGAGACAGCAGAAGCAGCATGTCCAGAGTAGAGTGACCTGGTCTGAAACCAAATTGATGATCAGAGATCAAGCCATTGGAGAAGAGGAAAGATTTCATATCCGAAGCAATGATGGATTCCATGACTTTGCTGATAATTGGGAGAAGGCTGATTGGTCTGTAGTTGCTAGGATCTGTTTTTGCACCTTTTTTGTGCAAAGCGGTGATGTTGGCTGATTTCCAAGCAGATGGCAGTTGACCTTGAGCAAAAGAGAGGGTGAAGAGAACAGAGTATATTGGTATTGTGGAAGTGTAACTCAGTGTAACTCATTGGTTGGAACTGGTAACGAACCAAGGTACGAGCAGGTGGTCGTAAGAATGTCAGGAATGCATCTCGCCCTGTCGAAGCTGGGAGTCCTGTTGTGTAGCTTTAGCACGACCCCGGGCTAACACACATTCCCAAGCCTGTACTATTGTCTTTCATCGGGATGCAAATGCGTTCTATGATAGTTAGAGATTATTTAAAGATAACTTTTGATATTAAAAATGTAGAGATTGAATCCGTTAATGAAAGAAAGTATATTGGTATTGTGGAAGTGTAACTCAGTGTAACTCATTGGTTGGAACTGGTAACGAACCAAGGTACGAGCAGGTGGTCGTAAGAATGTCAGGAATGCATCTCGCCCTGTCGAAGCTGGGAGTCCTGTTGTGTAGCTTTAGCACGACCCCGGGCTAACACACATTCCCAAGCCCGTATTATTTAACTCACTCTTACAATGTGAATATTTTGTAGAACCAAGAGAGACCTCCTCAAATATTTGACCTTTGTTCCTCAATCGCATATGTTCCTCCATTGAAATGTAGTAATAATCTTTCCCTTCTACTTCTCCTGGTCGCTTTGCTCTGGTTGTAGTACTCACAAAACGAATCATAGGGTGTTTTAAAAAAAAACTTACAATCTTTTCATTTTTACTATTCAAGAGTTTAGATTTATGAAAGTTCTTTCCTGAAGCAGATTTACCCACAAGATTAATAATAATAGTTATCATTTATATATGTAATTATGTTTAAAATAAAAATACATCCTTTAATATCTCATCTTGTTTCACAACACTATATTTTTATTTTTCACTCGTGTGTTTCATATAATTTTCAAATTCTTTTTTACTACATAATGTAGAGCAATTATCTCTCCAAATTTTTTTTACATCTATTGAATTTAACTTAAATAAAATAAAAGTATTGGCATTGTTTCTTATTGAGCGTCGAGGGAGTTGAAAATATGATTGACTAAGATATATACAATTACAAGAAGAATGTCTCCCTCTTGTATTGTAGCTATCCATTACTGTTTGGTTTCTCTCATTAACACAATCATCAAAGATGACGAGGTTCTTTTTTGATTTATCTAAATCTTGAGGTGAAGGTATATCATCCGTATTATCACTGAGAATACAAGTTATGGGTTTTGGTTTCGATTTTGATTTCTGTGTATCACAAAATAATTGTATTATATCTTCAATATTATAATCATTTAGTTTGTTTTGAAGTTTAAATAAACCGATAATGTCTTCCTTTTTAAGACCCGCATTAAAACCCTGTGAGAGTAGTTGATACTCGGGTTGAAAACTTGACTTTGTAAAAATTATTAAATTATCATAATCTAAAAAATTAGGACCAAGGAGCATCTTTAAAAGTAAACAGGTTTTCCCACATCCGCTTGAACCAACTATTAGACATCTCAATGAATTTGGAATGTTTTTATGGTTATTAAATTTTATCTTATTTTCCCAAACGGGTAAAAAATCATTCATTTATATATTTGGAAAACAAGTCATCTAACTTTTTTTGAGCTATTTTAGAAACTCTATATTTTATCCTGAGTTCGGGTTTAATTTCAAAATAATTCATTATTTTATTTATATAGTATCTTGTATTAACATTTCCATTAAAATTATTTTGAATAATAAATATCATTAAACCCTTATACATTTCCTCAATACAAATAGTCTCTTCCCTTGAAAGAAATGGTGTATTATCATCACAATACTTAACATTCATCTCTCTTAATAATCTTGTAAAGTAATTCATTTTTGGTTCTAATTTAAAAGAGTTATATATATTTTTATATTTTTTATTATCATTAATTAAAATTAAATCACAGAAAATACATTGTTTATATGAACCCTCATTATTAAGCCCTATTCTATCACAAGCCGGACAATTCTCTAATTTATCATATGGAGAGTCTGGAAATTCTAAATATCCTTCAGAACTTATCATATTTATATAGTAAATTTTTACTTAAACTAAACGCAAGTTTATTCATTAATAAATACAATGTTTCAAAGCACAAAAGACAAATTTCAATCAATCTCTACTTCGGTGGAAGATATAGAAAAATATGTCAAAGATGTTAAATTGAACAAAGATAAATATGGAAATTTTTGGGTAAAACCAGTTATGGAAAATAACATGAGCCCCTCTATTTCATTTAAAGGAAGAGCTCTAACTATACCTGGAAAGACATCCATTAAAGTAAATGTAACAAAAGTTTCTCCTCTACTCCTGGCAATTTATTCAAAGCTTGAAAAAGTGATTGACCACGATACTTTGAAAAAGAATGATAAGACCATCAACAATACTCGTGGAGAAATTTGTATTTACTTTAATAATCCAAAGGGTGTAGATCTAAGTAAAATGAATGATGTTAATATTTCTGGTGAAATGTCATTTCGTTCTATGATAGTTAGAGATTATTTAAAGATAACTTTTGATATTAAAAATGTAGAGATTGAATCCGTTAATGAAAGAAAGTATATTGGTATTGTGGAAGTGTAACTCAGTGTAACTCATTGGTTGGAACTGGTAACGAACCAAGGTACGAGCAGGTGGTCGTAAGAATGTCAGGAATGCATCTCGCCCTGTCGAAGCTGGGAGTCCTGTTGTGTAGCTTTAGCACGACCCCGGGCATTCCCAAGCATGACCCCGGGCAAACACACATTCCCAAGCCCGTACTATTGTCTTTCATCGGGATGCAAAGAGGATGAAGCAAATTCCCAGCAGGGAGGAGCGAGTTGGTGCCAGGAAGGCGAGCAGGATGACTGAGTAACATTGCTGCGGAGAAGGGATTACGATTTCAGCGCACAGAGGATTAACTGAAGTTTGCCCATATAAACAGAAGAGACTTTGAGTCAAAGGGCACTCATCCTCAGAAGCCCTGCCCGACGGAATGAACGCGTACCACGAGTACGGCGCTGCAGCCACGAAAGAGGGACTATGCGGATAGAGTTACCTGGTCCATTGAGTTAAACGGTATTATTTGGTATTGGAATGAAGTGAACAACCAGTTAATAAAGTTGTGATCTTTTGTAAACCTGTGACATCATTGGAGTCTTGAGTCTCACCACACTTCCCCGACAATCTGGAGGCACCGCTGGGATTCGAGTGGACGTCGCCAAGGTAAGCATGGCGTCTTGGGGATGGTCCATTATGAAATACGAACCTGTGTTTAATTCTGAACATGGTGGAGGATGTGTGTGTGGGGCTTGCCGCGATATAGGTAACATAATCCAAGGAGTGTAAACGTATTTTTGTCACGACCGTCCGAGGTAAAAGTCACGGATGGAACGTTTTAAATGATTCTATTATTCGTGTGCTTGCGAGGATGCGTACGTTATACGCTGGGTGGTAAGAGCCTTACTCTGGTCTGCAGGCAAATCGGCTCATGAAGTGCGCCATGAGGCGATTTGTTTGCCGGTTCGGTAAGGTCCGTACACGTGTACAATCGTGTACACCCGTTGTAAATTAATAAATAAATAATTTTTTTTCAGTTTTCCCGCCATGTCTAAAACTCGTTTGATCAACGGATAAATTAATGACAGACAACGCCATCTCATGCCGGTCCAGAATTATTGTGAAAGATGGCGATTGGATGAAAATTGCATACCGACACTCCCTCACTGTCCCTCATTGTCCCTCATTTCCATTTTGGCTACCTGTCTCTTGCCCCCGCTCCTTCTTGCAAAATGAACGTCCTTTAAACAAGTTGAATGGTTTAGGAATGTTTAGAGATTATTGCAATGTGATAACTACTTGTGATCATTGGTGAAATTTCATGAACAGATATGTGAAATGGATCTAATTTGAGTGAGTATGAGAAAATTTGGTGCAGGGTTCGTGGAATGTACAAGGCCGGTACATTTGTTTAGCACTTAAAAACGTACCCCTGAGCTGCCCGCTCAGGGTGTGCGATTAAGGTGTGCGATTAAGGGCCATTCCAATGTCCTTATATTTTGGAACGGCTAGGGGGATTTAAATAAAATAAAAATGAGTAAGCTTTTCAGACATGCTTCACGGTTAAATGAAAGACAATAATTAAGCACTTTGGGGAAGGCAATGGTAAACCACCCAATGTCGTACACGATATTTTCAGCACGATCATGGATTTGAGAATGCATGTAACTTGCAGTGTTGAACAAATTAATACAGAGAGAGAGAGATAGACAGAGAGAGACAGAAAGTGAGAGAGAGACAGACAGAGAGAGACAGACATAGAGAGAGAGACAGAGAGAGAGAGATAGACAGAGAGAGACAAACAGACAGAGAGACAGAGAGAGAGAGACAGACAGAGAGAGATAGACAGAGAGAGACAGAGAGAGAGAGACAGAAAGAAAGAGAGAGAGACATAGAGACAGACAGAGATAAAGATGATATTCAGACAGATAGAGAGAGACAGACAGACAGAGAGAGATAGACAGAGAGAGACAGAAAGTAAGAGAGAGACAGACAGAGAGAGATAGACAGAGAGAGACAGAGAGAGAGAGACAGAAAGAAAGAGAGAGAGACATAGAGACAGACAGAGATAAAGATGATATTCAGACAGATAGAGAGAGACAGAAAGAAAGTGAGAGAGAGAGACAGAGACAGACAGAGAGAGATAGACAGAGAGAGACAGAGAGAGAGACATAGACAGACAGAAAGAGAGAGAGACAGAGAGAACCACAGACAGAGAGAGAGATAGACAGACAGAGAGAGACAGACAGAGAGAGAGACAGACAGAGAGAGACAGACATAGAGAGAGAGAGACAGAGAGAGAGAGAGAGAGAGACAGAGAGAGAGAGATAGACAGAGAGAGACAAACAGACAGAGAGAGAGAGACAGAAAGTGAGAGAGAGACAGACAGAGAGAGATAGACAGAGAGAGACAGAGAGAGAGAGACAGAAAGAAAGAGAGAGAGACATAGAGACAGACAGAGATAAAGATGATATTCAGACAGATAGAGAGAGACAGACAGACAGACAGAGAGAGATAGACAGGGAGAGACAGAAAGTGAGAGAGAGACAGACAGAGAGAGATAGACAGAGAGAGACAGACAGAGAGAGACATAGATAGACAGAGAGAGACAGACAGAGAGAGACATAGACAGACAGAAAGAGAGACAGACAGACAGAGAGAGACAAACAGACAGAGAGAGACAAACAGACAGAGAGACCGAAAGTGAGAGAGAGACAGACAGAGAGATAGACAGACAGAGAGAGACAGACAGAGAGAGAGACAGACAGAAAGAGAGAGAGATAGACAGAGAGAGAGACAGAGAGAGAGAGACAGACAGAGAGAGACATAGACAGACAGAAAGAGAGACAGACAGAGAGAGAACATTTTTGGGAACATTCAAATGTTGGGTTTTGCTGACGTTTCCACAACGTTGTTTCAACGTTTTTCACATTACTTTCCTGCAACATTGAAATAATGTTGTTGTAAAACGTTTCCACAACGTCGCCACAACGTTTCACTTTCGTTGTTGCAACGTTTTGCTCCAACGTTTTGGGAACATTCAAATGTTGGGTTTTGCTGACGTTTCCACAACGTCGCTACAACGTTTCACTTTCGTTGTTGCAACGTTTTGCTCCAACGTTTTGGGAACATTCAAATGTTGGGTTTTGCTAACGTTTCCACAACGTCGCTACAACGTTTCACTTTCGTTGTTGCAACGTTTTGCTCCAACGTTTTGGGAACATTCAAATGTTGGGTTTTGCTGACGTTTCCACAACGTCGCTACAACGTTTCACTTTCGTTGTTGCAACGTTTTGCTCCAACGTTTTGGGAACATTCAAATGTTGGGTTTTGCTAACGTTTCCACAACGTCGCTACAACGTTTCACTTTCGTTGTTGCAACGTTTTGCTCCAACGTTTTGGGGACACTCAAATGTTAAGTAAATCGGATAAGAATTCACGAGTTATTTAATTATTAGCGATTAATGAAGTACTTATTTAATTAATTACATTTCTTATTACATTACAGTAATTACATTACAGTAATTACCTGAGGTAATTACTGTAATTACAGTTCCGGTAATTACAGTAATTACAGTAATCATTACAGTAATTGCAGTAATCTTATTACAGTAATTACATTACATTAACTCAGGCACCTTTTGAGTAAGGAAGCTGATATTTGGACATGACACTGACCAAGTGATGTGGCTGTCAAGGAAAATTTTGATTTATTGATTAATCATTTAATAAATTAACTCGTTGCTTTATAAATGACTTATTTAATTAAAATTCCTCAGAGATACATCTTCGGATGAGATACTTGCAGATTGGTTATGCTATGAGCCAATTGATTAAGGAAAATATTTTGTGATGGCCATATTGGCAATTTCGTGGCCATATTCGTGGCAACTCAGTTAGTGCCACTGCACCTTTAAAATGCATCCCTGCGTTCATTTTTCGATCGATTGAGTTGAAATTTTGAACAATCGGATCTGGACTGTCGTTGTTAACGACTCTAGCACGCACCCGTCCAATCAGGATGGAGCGGTATGGTCCCCGGATCATCACTGCCCGCAGTTTTAATTAGTTTTACTTTTTCTCTTGGTCATATAATTTTGAAGACATGCATGACATGATATAGGAAATGTTTGTTCTGTTGAACGGAATAAATGTTGTTTATTTGTGTGGGTGTGTATTTTTGTGTATTTTGGATATATTTTCATGACTAATTCCAGTTAACATCCTGCAAAATTTGCTCGTTTTCTGGCCGAGTCGAAATTGCGTTGAGTTCCTATGGCATGCGCCATTAAAAGCGCTGTGTAATGGTTGAGCTCCCTTTATTTCGTTTTGGTCATGCGGATGAGCAGACAAAGTGACGAATGCTGCGGCTGGCGCAGTAGAAGCGATGTTTTTTTAATTGAAATGATGTAATTTAATTCAACGTGGTAGGTGGGCAACACCACAAAGCATACCTCTTTTAAGGTGTGTATAAACCCATGAACATTTCAGCAATCAATACGATGCTGAAATGGTGTAATTTAATTCAACGTGGTAGGTGGGCAACACCACAAAGCATACCTCTTTTAAGGTGTGTATAAACCCATGAACATTTCAGCAATCAATACGATGCTGAAATGGTGTAATTTAATTAAACGTGGTAGGTGGGCAACACCACAAAGCATACCTCTTTTAAGGTGTGTACAAACCCATGAACATTTCAGCAATCAATACGATGCTGAAATGATGTAATTTAATTAAACGTGGTAGGTGGGCAACACCACAAAGCATACCTCTATTAAGGTGTGTTTAAACCCATGAACATTTCAGCAATCAATACGATGCTGAAATGGTGTAATTTAATGAGTAATTTAATGAGTAATTTAATGAGTAATTTAATGAATAATTTAATGTGTAATTTAATTGTGTAATATGGTTGACCTTGGGTTTGTTTGGGTTTTGTTGTTTATTTTTGTGGGTGTGTATTTTTGTGTATTTTGGATATATTTTCACGACTAATTCCAGTTAACATCCTGCAAAATTTGCTCGTTTTCTGGCCGAGTCGAAATTGCGTTGAGTTCCTATGGCATGCGCCATTAAAAGCGCTGTGTAATGGTTGAGCTCCCTTTATTTCGTTTTGGTCACGCGGATGAGCAGACAAAATGACGAATGCTGCGGCTGGAGCAGTGGAAGCGATTTTTTAATTGTTCAATGATTATTCGATATTGTTATGACTTATTGTCAATAGGTATACTAAGTGGCCATGATGAGGTAGCCTGTTGCTATGTACAGTTTTATTCTATTATTGATTATACCACATAGCTGTGGTGATAAAGGAAATGTTCGTTTTAAATAGATGATGGTGATAGGATCATGACTATAAAATCATGATGATTATTATGAATGATATCATAGGGTTCAAATGCAGAATGATTGCATGAACTTGGGAAAGAACTTTCAAGCCCTATGGGATAAATTGGGTGTTACAAGCGATGGAGTTTCAAAATTTAGCATGATTGAAGGAATTTTACAGTCTTATTTCAGGAGTTTTACGAAATTTATATTGCCAAGAGATTTGGGTACTATTAAAAGAACAAATGATGAGATATTTTTCCCAAAGAACTTTAATATCTGCCATCCATTTTGGCGGTCTCACGAATGAAGGATGAGTTGCCTTTAGTGGTTGCAAAGAAAATTTGTGAAGACCAGGCAAAATGGAAAAAAAAAATAGGTCAGATTGACAATCAAAACCCTAGGACAGAACAGTGATTCGTCAATTGACATGAGGTATGAACCAGAGGTGACGACCGATGAGCTTCGATCTCAGTCAATAGATGGACCTGTCGTGACATCATTGGGGAAAGGGCTTATGCAAGGAGTCATCCAAAATGATTAATTTGATTTATTGATGAATATTGATAAATTAATTGAAATTGAATAATTGAATTGAACTGAATAAATTTAATTGAATAAATTTAACTGAATAAATTGAACTGAATAAATTGAATTGAATATATTGATTGTTTGATTGATGAAAATGCGGTCTCAAGAAAGAAGCTTTGATATCTTTGTGAGATATTATCAATGTGAAGACAACCTTGGAAAATTGAGCAAGGTGGTGAGTTTATATATAGATATATATGTGCGGTTACCATTGTGTGATTTCCCCTTCAACAGAGCGGACACCTGAGGATTCACCCATTTCATACTGACCCTCTGGCTCATCTGCAAATACTGATCTGTGAGATTGGATTGTGCAAAAGCCACAGGTGAGAGAGATTCTCTGGAAATCACCATTTGAACAGGTGGAGAGATCCTTCCTGGAGGTACGAGTGAAGCTTTAGAGGAACAAACTACAACACATCCAACGCTACTTTGATAAAAAGCAGAATGGGAAATGGAGCCTGCAAGAATACACAAGGACAACCAGAGATTCCACAAAAAGGTACTTGTACACATCATATGTACGACCGTTATGGTGCCGAAGCTATAAGGCAGGTCGAGAATTGGTATTTGTGGACAAAGGGACATGATGAGGAGTTTCCAAGAGATGGTACATTTGAGCGAAGTCGATTGGAAAGATTGGAACAAAGATTGAAAGCCAGGAAGAGACAGAATCTAACGGTAGACTGGCTTGCATTCCATCTTTGGGATGGTGAATCCAGACAACGGGAACAGCAAGAATGGATAACGGATCTAGAACTTAAAATAAAAAGGATACAGGATACAGTGGAGGAGACAAATGCACAACTGCCCTCGAAATTAGGAATGAAAGTGACAGTTGTCCCATCTGATTTCCAGTTGTCTCCCCAAAAAGGACGGTACAGAGAATTTTTTCGTGTTTCAGGAGATAACGAGAGATTGCAGTGGCAACTCAGGGATGTAGAGATGCAGCCCAGCAATACAAGTGCACAGGTGCACAGACCAGGCAACGACAGAAACCGGTGTTTCAAGTGTGGACGGATGGGACATTGGAAAAGAGGATGTTCGTATACCAAAGGGAAGACAAGTTCATAGGGTAAACCAAGATCAAGGGTACCAGTGCTGACCGATACCTCAGACAATGATTAGGCCTTCATTGCGACAAATCCCAAATGACGATTGGCCTCAACAAATTAGATTACTGGACAAACATGAATAACTGTCGATGATTCTTGGGTCTGAAAAGTTTTCGGAGCAAGAATTATTCATTTTTCTTTTGCTTGTAAGCAAATTGATAATTAATTGATCAAATGCCGAAATTGGATCTTTTATGTTGGACACAAAATTTTAAATTTACAAAGTTTGGAACAATTGCTTTGCAATTTTTTGGCAAACCAAGTGACAAGAGTCACATCATGATCAGGTGGGAATTTCGGACTATTGTTCCACACGATTGATAAGTCAGTGGTCGACTGACATACAAATGGGTGGGTAGTCAAATTTGGATGAATTATTGTGGGAACTTTCTTTCAATCCTGACAATCCTGACAAATCAATTTCAATTGTGGGTCTTTCAATCCTGACAAATCTCACACTCTTACTATGTCTCTCCGAAAAGATCGACTGGACAACCCTCCCATCTACTTTCTCAACAATCCTCTCCAAGAAGTTCTGTCGCTCAAGATTTTGGGTCTCATTATCTGCCATGATCTTTCTTGGGAAAACCACATTTCCAAGCTGGCCTCCAAAGCCAGTCGCCGACTGGGCATCCTCTGTCGTGCGAAGTCCTTCCTCGGCACACCTGAGCTCCTCACCACATACAAGGCTTTCATCCGCAGCTCAATGGAATACTGTTCTCCCCTATGGGCCGGTGCTCCTGCCTCACACCTAGCTCGGCTTCACGCTGTTGAAACCAAAGCTTTCAGAATTATTGGAATCTCCCGCGATGAAGCTATCTCTGAGGGCCTTTCACTCACTCACCGCAGGCAGGTAGGTGGTCTTTCTGTCTTCTACCGACTCCTCTCCGGCCTTGCACCCCCAGCTCTCTCTGTGCTCTGTCCCCCAAATATTCCTACAGGTCGCACAAGATCTGCCAGCAACCCTCTGATGGTTAAACTGCCGAAATCTCGGCTCTCTGCTCACCTTCACTCTTTCATTCCTCTTTTCTCCCGCCTCTGGAACAAACTCCCTCACTCCCTTCAATCCCACTCCTCCCTCCAGGTCTTTAAAATAGCTGTTCACCACCATCTCTTATCTTCCCCCATCCAAAACCTTGATCTTTTCTACCCCCGCTAATTCACCCCAGATCCACCTTGTTTGAAATTCCAACTTCTTTCCTGGAAGTCCTGGCAGTGTCCATATGTTTTATACCTCTCCCACCGCCCCCTTCCCACGCCCCCCCCCCCCCACCCCCAAAGCCCTCGCCCTCTCTCAGATCTCTCGATGTCTCCATGTCTCTCGGTCCCTGCTCTCAAATGTTGTGTTTGTGTCCTTCCCCCTCTCTCCCCATCTTGTCTACCGCTCCCTATGTTATATGTTTTATGTGTCGGTTTGTCTTTCTGTGTGATTAATGTTCGCTCTTTCACGAGCCTCGATCTTGTATACAAAAAAAAAAAAAAAAAAAAAAAAAAAACTGAAAGGGTAATGTCAATGTGACGTCATAGGGGTTTTCTAAGAATAAACTTTTTGGTCCATTTGTGTATTAGCGCTTATAAAATTGAAGGACAAATTTTGAGAAATTGAAATAAAGTTGACACCCATCCGGATCTGTAAATAAGGGTTCCAACGCAAACAAATACGCATAATGCATGTGTGTGTGGGTATTTTGTGTGTCAGTGTTTTTGTTTTTGTGTATCAATCTTACAAGATTGTTGACACCGACAGTGTGCCTTGTCTGAAAAATAGATAGTTCCATGGGGATGGGATCGCAAATCGAGAGAATTCATAAAATAAAAAATAGAAATATAATTTGATTATGAAAATTATCACTTTTGTCAAGGGAGATGGAGAATAAAGATTTGATTTGCTGAGTTATGAGCAGCTATTCATGAATAGTAAAAAATTGGAAGTAATCTTGGGATTCCATTGTGATATAATTTATATGAGAATCAAAGCTATTTATGGATATGAGCTTCATAAAAAAATGTGGGAGTACAAAATTAGCCAAATTTTGGAGAGGTCTTACACTGACTTCCCAGAGTACTCTGCTCACGGATTTTATATATATATAAACTTGAATTTTATCAGAATATAAATTGGGCTGTATGTATGGATGGGTATAAGGCATAGATGATATGGGAAAATAGTAAAGGAAATTTTGCTGGTTTGAACTATTGTGAGTTTTGAGTTCTGGAGTTCAAACAAAGTCACTGGTTAACAGATGAGAATGGATAGTAAATAAATTCTTCGATGCTGGGTAAATTAACTACGATATTACTAAGACTTATGAGAGCTATTGTTCTTCCTTACACCAGTGCGAAATTATTGGGAAAAATATATATACATATTAGATCCAACATAATGAATCTATAAATGAATGTCAGATGGATAATATCCTCAATTTGTACTAATTATTTGATTGTGGGTAAAGGAATTAATTTATCATAGTGGATTGTTAACAGCAGCCTGAAAATGTCCTGAGAGCGCATCCATGTAATCGGAAATCCCAGATTTGTTTTTACAAACAACATTTTGGTAGAGGTCTTGTGTGGACGAGCACTTCCTTGGTAGATAAAAAACGGTACTGCATGCTGGCAGCCACTTTTGCGGCCAGTTAGGCCAAACAAATTGAGAGGAAATTGTAGTTAAATACGTAAGTTACACATGGCTATTTGTAAAAAGGAAATTTGTTGAGATGGGAAACATTTTTCGAAGGTTTATTAAAGTGTTATAATATGACATGTGGCAAGGCAAACTATTGGATGGGAAAATTAGATCTGGCTATAGAATAAATTTATTGACCCCTTGAAGTTAATTCTTCGAATCATTGTTCCACTGGCATTTTTTTGTTCAAATTGGAAATAGTTTGGTAGAGCTTTGGTTAAAACCTTTGGTTGCGGTATCTTGGAACGAAATGATAAACCATAGGAGATTGATAAGAATAGGGAAAAAAAATATATGGACCCAAAATAGAAAGTTGGATTCATGCCCCTCATTGCAAACAAGCACATGGGGCTAAGGTGGACGATCCCACAGAAAATGAGGCTGCACCTAGCAGCCCAGCAGAACATTCAGTGGCAGATAAATGATAGTCGTGATTTACAGTCATTTGAATTACATTTTAACACCCCTTGCATTGATAAACATTACATTTTCAACATGTGATATTCCTACTTGGGATAGTGACATTTATTTGCCTACATGACATACAATTACCTGCTGATATTAATACAACATGAGTGAAAAAATGTATCACAACTACACTCATGATCAGGGGATTGAGTTCAACCCCGGGAGATAGGGGGATCAGGGTAAGACAAATAATCTGATTTATGTTACATATTAAGGGATTTTCTTTATTTACCTTTTAGGAAGCTTGTTAGTTTGGTATATAATGTTGAATGTCATCGACATATAATTATGTCATAGGTATGAATATATACAAGGAGTAGCAGACTTGTTTGTTGGTTTAGTAGTTATATTGGCAATTGTTTTAGTGGTGGCTTGCTTGAAAGCCTTAGTGACGGTGTGTTTGAATAAGGTAACCAACAACACGATGATAACGCATGAAGTGACAAATGAGGAAAGAAATGTGGAACCACAAGAGGAAGACTTTTATGGCGACATAAATACTGAGATTAAAAGATTAAATCAAGTGATGTTGCAAATGAATACAGTAGAATTAAGATAATGACATAACGACAATGTTATGAGTTGTGTCAATTACAATATCAGTGAACTCATATCACCACGAGTGACACACTGTTAGGAGAAAAAAAAAAAGGGGGAAAAGAAAAAGTGGAGAGGAATTATGGTAATAATACATTATGCTTAATTTGTTGGTTTGGGAAAATTGTTGTTGGGAATTAGATATTCCCGTTTGTGATTGTAATCATATACAATTTATTTTCTTAGAGTAGTGCTAAAATACCTGCATGAGTTAATTTTTGAACTATATTAACCTGAAAGCAATTGTGGATGCTATTCTTAGTTTAGTAGTAAAATACATACCTGATTGAATATTATTTGTGTGACGTATATAAATGAATATAACTTTTTTGTGTTAAGGAAAAACAACAAATTGTTGAATGTGAAACTGTCGGAAGATATACATGATTATGCTGATTTCATGGTAAGATGTACCCTATCTGATTCAGTGTGTGTGGAAAGCAGATTCAGATGTGACTGAGCATAAGGATAAGACGAGATCACATTTGAAGGGGGTGCTAACGGAATTGGGAAGAAGTTCGAGAAAGAAAATTTGTGGCTAAAAATGAAGTTAAACGTGGCATACACCCTCTTTCTCAAAGAATGATGAAGACATTCTCCCGTGTAACTTGGAGATGGATGCTTACCTTCACCAAGGAAATTTATGTGACCATTTGCCTGGATCACACTGCAACATATGAAAGAAAGGCGATCACTTACTCTTGTTCGAAGGCTTGGAACATTCATCACATCAGAAGTTGCAGGACAACGACACCTTACCTGCAACCTCTGTGAAATGCGGGGACATATGTTATTACTTCACCAACTTCCGGGGAGCCAGCATGGAGCTGCAAACCAATGGCTGTGCCTTTTCACAACAGCTGTGCACGATTCTGCGGGCCACTCCTGGTATGGACCATGGATGACCTGAACACCATGGTCCCAACATCATTGTGGATGCATCCGGCATGCCTGTTCCACATCTTGCTGGCCAATCAACGTCACACCAATACTTGCTGCCCACTCACAATGAGGGAGGAGGCAAGTCGACTACAACTGGGTGAAGGCCTTGTTCAGGAATTACTATGGTTTACAGCAAAAAGTGGCAAGAATGCTACATGGAGAGCAGGGTCAGTCTATGACTCCACAATGTTACCACAACAGCGAAATCCTACACGAAGTAGTGCAGGTGCTATGAAGACATTAGGAGAAAATGTTTCATACCTGGATTCAAACACAAGTGATCAGCCCTTCCTTTCAAACAAAGTCAACATTTGTGTGGAGGCAAACGTTTTTTGCCGGATGGTGCAGATGCTTTACAAAACTTGAAAATGAAGTGAAATTGTTGTATCTTGGTGATGGTGAAGTGTTGTTTTGAAAAGATATTTGTGATGCAAATTCAATAGATTGAACAATATGGAAGGAGTCAATGACCAACGAAATGTTTTGTGATTCTTGCAGGATGACGGTGTATGCCTAAGGGAATTTGATTATCAAAGTTATGGTTTGAATACTTGTATTGATATTTACTTGTAGATATTGATTATTTACTTATACTTGTAATGATGTTTACTTGCAGTGATTGATTATTTACTTATACTTGTATTGATGTTTACTTGCAGTGATTGATTATTTACTTATACTTGTATTGATGTTTACTTGCAGTGATTGATTGTTTACTTATATTGATGTTTAGATTAATGGTTAATATAAACAAAAAACAAAAAGATGAGGGAATTGTGGAAGTGTAACTCAGTGTAACTCATTGGTTGGAACTGGTAACGAACCAAGGTACGAGCAGGTGGTCGTAAGAATGTCAGGAATGCATCTCGCCCTGTCGAAGCTGGGAGTCCTGTTGTGTAGCTTTAGCACGACCCCGGGCTAACACACATTCCCAAGCCCGTACTATTGTCTTTCATCGGGATGCAAAGAGGATGAAGCAAATTCCCAGCAGGGAGGAGCGAGTTGGTGCCAGGAAGGCGAGCAGGATGACTGAGTAACATTGCTGCGGAGAAGGGATTACGATTTCAGCGCACAGAGGATTAACTGAAGTTTGCCCATATAAACAGAAGAGACTTTGAGTCAAAGGGCACTCATCCTCAGAAGCCCTGCCCGACGGAATGAACGCGTACCACGAGTACGGCGCTGCAGCCACGAAAGAGGGACTATGTGGATAGAGTTACCTGGTCCATTGAGTTAAACGGTATTATTTGGTATTGGAATGAAGTGAACAACCAGTTAATAAAGTTGTGATCTTTTGTAAACCTGTGACATCATTGGAGTCTTGAGTCTCACCACACTTCCCCGACAGTATAGATGGAAAGGTTTTTTCTGCTAATTAAATATGAGTCATTACAGCAGTGAAGATTTTACTATTTCATTGAACTCGGACGATAGTGATGATAGTATTTCATTGAACACAGATGATAGTTATGATACTAATAGTTTGTGCTCAAATGATAGTTATGAGAGTAGCTTTATTGATGACTCTGAGTATGATTCTGAGTATTCATGTGATAGTTATGACTTCGATGATTCTGAGTGAAAAAGTGTTTTAGTTTAAGCACAGCGATATATATAAAACGGAGCTGTAAAGCTCAAAAGTGTTTTATTTTAAGCACAGTGATATATATAAAACACCACGTTTTCTCACGCTATAAATATGGTTTATTGTGATACTTGCGAGAAGGAAGTAAAATATTATAAACAACATATTCTCACCGCAAAACATACATACAACATTCTTAACAAACTTTCCCCTCTTCCACCTAAAACAAAACATTGTAAGGTCTGTAAAACAACCATCCTCAAGAAGGGGTTTAAAGCCCATCTTAAAACTAACAAACACTTGTCAAAATTGTTTACTATTAAAAACTCTGATGGTGCATTCAAAGGACATATTAAAATAAGAGTCTTTAACTTCAAACCTCCTGAACCAGAGTCTATAGTTGATGCTGTAGAAATAGTTAAACCTGCTGTTCAAACGTTGATTGAAAAAACACTAAAAGAAATGAAACCACTTAAATTTTATATGGGAGTAAAATTAGAAATGACAAAGGACGAAGGAGTTATAGATACACCATACATGAGAACTGAGCCACACTTTATATCTTCATATCAAGATTTTAAAACATCAGGAGTCTATGATGAACTTATTAAACAAGAGCAAGATGTGGATAATTCAATCGTAGGAAGTGGATTCAATATAGGAAAAATTATTTACATAGACATTCATATTCTTAAATCAGATCCTCTAAAAGCTTCTTCTTACATTGATTTACCCAGTGTTATCAAAAATAGAAAAGCAGTTATCAATATCAAAAATAAAGACAATAAATGTTTTCTCTGGTCTATTCTAGCACACTTACATCCTCCACATTTTCATGATGAAAGAGTATCTCATTATAAAAAATATGAGAATACATTAAATACGAAAGATCTAAAGTTTCCGATGACTTTAAATGATATTCCTAAATTTGAAAAGTTGAATAATTTATCAGTTAATGTTTATGGTCTAACAGAAACAAACAACATTCAGGTTTTAAAGCTTTCTGACAATTGTAAACAAACTCATATTAATCTTCTATATTTTAATTCAGACGAAAATTCACATTATACATACATCAAAGATATTACAAAATTAATAAAACCACAAGTATGTAAAAGAACAAATAAAATATATATTTGTATGCATTGTCTTAACTTCTTCCATACACAAGAAAGATTAGATAAACATTCAAATTATTGTGGTGAACATAAATCAACGGTAATCAACATGCCTAAAAAAGACTCAAAGATCACATTCAAAGATGAAAAGAAAACAATAAAACATCCATTTGTTATATATGCTGATTTTGAAAGTATTTTAGAAAAAATTGATACTGCTTCTCCAGATCCAAAAGAATCATACACAAATAAATATCAAAAACATACTCCTTGTGGTTTTTGTTATTATATCACATCATCCGTTGGTGATAAATATAACAAGTTAGAGATGTATAGAGGCTCAAATACCCCAGAGGAGTTTGTGAAACGACTAGAAAAAGACTGTGTTCGATTAACCAAGATAATGAGAGAAACCAATAAACCAATGTCCTTAACAAGTAAAGAAAAAGGGAATTTATAAAAAACAATGTCTGTCATATTTGTGAGGAGAAAATTGGTAAAGGTCTAAAGGTTAGAGACCATTGTCATCTCACTGGTAAATATAGAGGTCCCGCTCATCAAAGTTGTAATATTAATTATCAACTCCCCTCTTTCATTCCTGTCTTTCTTCATAACAACGCTCATTATGATACACATCTATTTATCAAGGAACTCTCAAAGACTTCTGGAAGTATCTCAGCAATTCCAAACACGGATCAGAAATACATTTCATTCACAAAAACAATTCACACATCTCCTATTACTCATATCAGATTTCTTGATACATTTAAATTCATGGCAAGTCCATTGGCTAACTTGGTTCAAAATCTAAAAGAGTTTCCATGTCTTTCAGAGTATTTTTTAGATAAAGATTTCCTAACACAAAAGGGAATTTACCCCTATGACTATATGGACTAATTTGAGAGATTCAATGAAACACAACTTCCTTTAAAAGAAAATTTCTATAACAAATTAAATAATAGTCATATATCTGATAAAGATTATGTACACGCACAAAATGTTTGGAAAAAATATAACATTAAGAATCTTGGTGAGTATCACGATTTGTACCTCAAAACTGATGTGCTTTTGTTGGCTGATGTGTTTGAGGCTTTCAGAACAATCTGTCATTCTGGATATGGATTGGATCCTGCTCACTATTACACTGCTCCTGGATTGGCTTGGAGCGCGATGTTAAAAATGACAAAACAAGCTTTGGATTTGATAACCGATGTTGATATGCTTTTGATGATTGAAAAGGCAAAGAGAGGAGGAATTTCACAAGTCTGTTCAAAGAGATATGCTAAAGCAAATAACAAGTACATTCCAAATTATGATCCATCGGTAGAGAGCTCCTACTTGATGTATTATGATGCGAACAACCTGTATGGCTGGGCAATGTCTCAGGCTCTTCCTTATGGAAAACTTAGATGGGTAAAGGAAAAAGATTACAAAAAGGTTTTACAAGATGTATGTATCTCTACACAAAAATAATTGGATGATTCAAAGGTTGGTTATTATTTTGAGGTCGATTTGAAATATCCAGAGGAACTTCATAACCTACACAAAGATCTCCCATTTGCTTGTGAAAAGGAAAGTCCAAAGAAGGAGTGGTTAAGTGATTATCAACAATCATTTAATATAGGTGAATCAACAGAAAAATTACTTACTACATTATATAACAAGAAAAATTATGTTCTACACCAAAGAAATTTGCGACAATCTATCTATAATTCCACTAATCTCTGTCTGTGTGTGTGTGTGTATGCGACCGCTGTTTCTCGACAACTACCGGTCCGATATACTTGAAACTTGCCAGGTATATTGCTGGGGACCCGAGGATGTGCCTTTTCAAGGTTTCATATTAATCGGACAATTACTTACCGAGCTATGTCCAAAAAACGATTCAACCAATCAGAGAGCAGCGAGCTATCGCGTGTGCCGAACGTGGCGAACACACTCTGCCTCGGACGGCACATTTGAGAGCGTATTCATTTATTTCACGTTGGCAAACTATGTTGCCGCTATGTTGGCGTTAAACTATGTTTTAAAACTAATTAAAACCATTTCATGTAAATAGAGGGGGGGGATTGTCACTGTACTCGCAAGCCGTTCGCCGTTCGCTTTGGCGTTGCGAATGGACCAAAACATTTCATGGACCAAACCATTTCATGTAAAGCGTTCGCCGTTCGCTTTGGCGTTGCGAATGGACCAAAACATTTCATGAACCAAACCATTTCATGTAAATAGAGGGGGGGGATATAATTTTAGATATATATATAGTACGGGCATGCCCTAGTATTTATCAAAAGGTCTAAGAGTAGAGAAGATCCATAGGGTTCTAAAGTTCAATCAAAGTCATTGGTTGAAGGGGTACATTGATTTTAATACACAAAGAAGAACAGAGTCAAAAACAGATTTTGAGAAAGACTTTTATAAATTGATGAATAATGCGGTCTTTGGTAAGACCATGGAAAATGTGAGAAAAAGACAAAATATCAGACTATCAACATCTTGGAAACAAGCATCAAAATTAATTAATAGACCGAGTTTTACTAGAGCTGAGGTCTTTACTGAGAACTTTTGTGCGATCCATTTGATTAAAGAGAGTATTGAAATGAACAAACCTATTTATATTGGAACATCAATTCTTGATTTATCAAAGTCATTAATGTATGATTACTTTTATAATAACTTGAGGAAGAAATATCAAAATGATGTTCATCTACTTTTTATGGATACAGATAGTTTTATTTTGCAAATTAATACTGATGATGTTTATTCAGACATGAAAAAGGACATTAATATCTATGACACTAGTAATTACAGTCCAGAGAGTGAGTTGTTCTCTTCTAAAAATAAAAAGGTGATTGGAAAGTTTAAGGATGAATTAGGAGGAAATGTCATGAGTGAATTTGTGGGATTGAGGTCTAAGGCTTATGCTTATAAATACATTGTGAATAACGTTGAAAAAACTGATAAGAAGTTAAAAGGCATAAAGAAAAATGTCATTAAAGAAACAATAAACTTTAAGGATTATTTAGTGTAGCAGCATAGCAAACCTGTTGTGCATTTTGTGATACAAGCACCAAATTTGGTACACTAGTAGACTATCATATTATGAAAAGATCTGGATATTGGGCCATCTCAGATTCAGAGATTTGATTTTTGCAAGATTTCGATTCGATTGGGATCGAAGAGAACACCTTCTTCGTCTTCTGTACAGTGAAGTTGCCAGCCCTGAATTATCTGGCTACATCTGGGTGCTTCATTGGGAGTGCAACCATGTCCCTCAGGTGAACAGGGACCCACCTGGCATAGTGTGTGTGGTCTAAGGCATGGAACAATGGGACCAGTTCCGTCAGGGCATCAAGGTACGTCGTGAATGAAGCCTGCCGCAGAGAACGCACGTAGACCAGTACCAACATCTCTAGTTCCAGCACAGTTGCCCAGTACTGAAAGTTGGGAATGTCTTCTCCTCTCTGGTGACACCACTCTTCGAACTCAGGCAGGTCTTCTGCATCATCAGCATATGTCATACAGTGGCGTTCATATGCACGGTGTTGCAGGATGTGCAGTGCCGCTGCAGTGATTTGATGAGCTCTTCTTGTGCGGGTGACGTGGGCAGCTCGTAGGAAGGAGTCGGCCGCCCCTGGCGTTGCAATCTCAGCTTGCAAAATCTGCAAATCTTGCAAAAATCAAATCTCTGAATCTGAGATGGCCCAATATCCAGATCTTTTCATAATATGATAGTCTACTAGTGTGCCAAATTTGGTGCTTGTATCACAAAATGCACAATTCTTTTGAATATTTGGGCTAAGCCGCCCCACTAATTATAACTGTTTAACAACAAAGAAAGAAGAGTTTAGAAAGATTAATGGAATAAGAAGTTATAAACATAAATTATATTCAGAAGAGGTGAATAAGAAAGCATTGGGGGCTTTTGATGATAAGAGGTTTATTTTAGAAAATGGAATTGATAGTCTCCCTTATGGTTATATAAGTATATAAGTGATAAGTTAAAAAGGGGGGTTAGGGATTTTAACGGGCTACCGCCACCTTTTTACTATTATATAAATGATAGAACCAAGTACCAACCAGACTAAAGAGTGGAGGTGTAATCAACCTTGGTATATAAATGTAAACATAACGAATGTGAAAAATATCAAATAGGTATAATTGAAAAGACAACTGGTAAAAAAATTTACAAAACAAATAAGAGAATTAATTTAAATACCGGTGAATTGGGTAAAAAAGATGGAAATATTTTTGAGTGGACGGAAAACTTTGATGGTTGCCAGGAAAATATATACTTTAATTTAAAAATGGTATGTGGCACTGGAGGCGCTCAAACAAGAACATTGAGGGAGGTTTACCATTTTATCTTAGCTCAGTTAAAATATCTTAATAAAGAACCAAACTCAAACATCTTTTTTGTTAATATATTAGATGGTGAAGGGAGTGGCAAGAGAATTAAATTATTTCCCACGCATAAACAAATATTTGTAGGGTCGTTGTTTGAGTGGGTCAAAGATGATTCACCAGATGATATTAAGAGTAAAAGGTTAAAAGGTCCATAAGGTCAGAAGGATCACAGGTTCACACAGAAGGACCATTGTTTAAGTGGTCTAATGAATAAGGATAACATGTCAAAAGGTTAGAAGGTTCGTAAAGAACAGGGTGAAAGAAATAGAGGTGTTTAGGGGCAATGAGGGAGGGGAAAAATTAACATGTAAGTCAATGGGAAAATGAGAGTGTCCCAGAAGCAACATATATACACTACTGATATTGGTTTGCTGTACTTAGGATACTTCACTTGGCTGGTCGATTCTGTATGTTAACTGTATACTGTGCATGCTGGTGTTTGGTATGATGTTTCTTTGTGCATCCCTACTGTACCAGGATTTTCACTTTGGACTTTGATCTAGGATTTATTGTAAATCTTCCTTGTGTGTTTTTGTGAATTGTACCATGCTCTCCTTGGTTTGATAAAGGATATTGTGTCTTGCTGTGTATTTTCTGGCAGACAGAAAGTGTCCTCCTCGGGAATTAAAATTTGTGACTCTCTTCTGACAAGTTGATGGACATTGAATTTTTGGTTAATCTATTACATACTACTGTAGGAAAATATCCTTAACACACTCAACACAATGCCATTCATTCACAATCCCTCACAATACATCACTCTTGGCATTGCCTCATTTCAACATCCTCACCAGCACACCATTGCCTCATTTCAACAATAAGATTCGCACACACACAGCATCATCTACCTGACTTTTTCCTTCTAACACTCGTGCTTCCCCGTCATCCCTTAAGACTATGCACTCCCTCGTCATTATCAACCAACTACTCTACTCTACGTCCCCACTACCTGTTCAAGTCACTACTTAAATCTCAAGTCACCTATAGGCATCTTTCTAGAGCCCTAACATTATCCTAACCCTCCCTGGTTAGGTTTTCACCGCCAAACCCCATAAACTACAGCTCCTTTGCCCCCAGTGTGAGGGATGGTAGGATTACAATCCCTCGACACTGGGTATCAAGTCCAACTATCACCATTTGTCCAATATACTTGAGCCTCTCGGTGCATCATTGCATTATCAAAGCTCGGCTTCGCAAAGCCGAGCAATGCATTTGGGTGGTTTGGTCTCCTGCAGGTTGAGTCCGTCTGGCATTCGATTCAGGGGAGGAGGCATACTCGGGCCAAGGCTCCAGGCACCATCCCGGCGCAATGCCTTGAGCCCCCATGAGCGATGGCCCGACCATGCCCGGCTGGAGCGTCGCCACCGCAAGGGGGCACCACTCCGACCCCTCCTACCTTCCCTCGAACCGGGCCGGTCGCCTTGCCTGGCAAAGCGCGGAATCGACCAAACAGGGTGGAGCCCGGCCCGGATCGTGCACGGCGGTTCTTGCAAAACCGCCGCACTGCCGATCCCAGCCGGTCCCCGCAGCACACAAAGCCCGGCACGGACCGAGAGCTCGCGTCGGCTATACATCGGCCTAAACGCTAACCCGGTCCGTGTCGATGCTGGGGTCGCACTCTCACATCCACACCTCGCGACCCACTCCTCTCTCGCACATTGATGCGCCCCTGCGCCTTCCATGCACTCCTTACACTTCGTCACCGCACTTTCTCGTGCACACTCCTTTCTTACACACCCTCGCGCACATTCTTGCGCACTCATTCTTTCCACACACTTCATCACCATACACTCTCGCACACACTCTTGTGCACACGCCTTTGTTACCTCCCCAGTAACACTCCTGGGTGTGCACTCCTGCACACACCCACACAGCGCACCCCTACCCATGGGTGTGCACTCTTTTGCACACCCAATCACATGCTCCGGTGTGCTCTCCCGCACACTCTCCACCATCGCACACTCTGTACCGCATTCATCCTCACTTTCACACTTTGTTGTGCACTCACCTTCACTTTCACACTCTGTACCGCACTCGCGCTTCGGCGCACACCTTTCTCTCACATGCGCGCCATTCACCTTCACACAGCGCACCACGGACCTTCCACCAGCGCCCGGGTGACGTCTGAACCCCAAGCGCGCCAAAAATCTTTTTGCACCATATACATCTCCGTGATACAGTTTCCTGCTCACCTTGGCGCTTCCTCTTCTCCGCTCCACCACCTGCAAACTTTCATTGGGGTTATGCAGCATGACATCCTGATGCAAAGACAGACTTTGACGACATACCATTTTTTCTTCCCCTTTATTTTCTAGGTCTGCCTTCTCTCCAATTTCAATTCCCACTACGACTATTTCTTTTATTAAATTCTCTTTGTCCCCGACGACCGCCGACGCTAATAAAATAGAATTTTCTAATTCTGTGGTCGCCGGCTTTCCCATACCCCGGGGCGCGATTTCTATCCCAGTCCACCCGGCTGTGCTTTGCTCCAGCTCGCTTCTCCTGTGCTCCTCAAGCCGCACTACCCCATTGCATACCATTGTGCCTTTCCCGCCCGATCTGCGGTCTCTGTCTCTCCCCATTTGTCTCATCTCATACTGGGCCTCCTCCCTTGCTAACCCCTCATTAATTTCTCAGGCTTATCCACCCATGTCCTCCAATTGGCCCCCTAATTTGTTTTCTAGCCCCCCAATTTGGTTTCCCATATCACTTAACCCTTCTTTCAATCCCCCAATTTGGTTTCCCAATTGCTCCCTGTTCTTTTACATCTCCTTACTCAATCCCCCAATTTGCTTCTGCATTCTGTCCACCCCCAATTGTATGGCTGTCTGCAGCTGCGCAATGAGGGCCTGCATGTCCATCCCTCCCACTTGCGCGGCGGGCGCGGCCCTCGTCGCATTGTGCGAGGCGCCGACATTTTGTGCGCCTGCAACCGCTGCTACCGCACCCTCATTATTTTCCTCCTCCATCTCTCCCAATTGTTCCCTGGGGTCCTGGGTTGCCTCCAACTCTTCCTCTACCCCCTCATTTTCCCCCACCGGCATCCGATCGCCTTGATTATCCATGACACGATTCAAAATTTAGATGTTTTAATAAATTTTGGCAGCTCGAAATTTTGACCAAATTTTTTCACAACATACAAAATTTGGTTCGGGTCCAAATCCCACTCCCCGACACCAATTGTTATGGATCTCGGGGTCGACGCTCCCCTTAATCAAGAGGGGGTTAATCCCCTTGTCTTTTTAACTGGCCGACCCGAGTCCTTAGGAGTTATAATGCTCCTTCCGGTCGGTATTGGCTAGGGTCATTCGTCAATGGAGTCCCAAATACCTACTTACCAACCCGACCGTAAAGCAGGGAAATAACTCCTGCTCAGACCACGGATACGATGGAAATTGCCGAGCGGTTAGCAATCCGCGACCCGAGCCATTAACAAGGGACTAAACCCGATTGTAGCGGTCGTAATCGTGCCACAGGTATTCAATGGATAGAAAGGACGGATGCGATCAGATTGGGGAAAACCAAGAAAGAACAAAGCAATTTATTTACAAACCAAAAAGAAGAGGAAAGGAAAGGATGTACAAAGAAGAAGAAGAGGAAGCAGACACAGGGCAATCTTAAACAGTCTTATTCTATGGACCCCAGACAAACAGACAGACTCACACGGGGATTGTAGCTGGTGGGGTGGAAGGTCCAGGTAGAGTGTCCGGCGATGAGGTCCGGCTCCAACTCGCACCGTGGTGGTAGTGGATAACAGGCCGGCAGCGCTCCGCGTGTCGTTGACCGCGAGCGGACCTTACGTATAGCGGGGGGGACGGGAATGCCTCGCACGTATGCGTTCCTCAATCGGACTCGTATAAACGCGTCTCCGCCACTGAACGTCCTCAAACCGCCTCTCCAAGATCCGTAACAAGATCCAGAGTTCAATACACGTTCAAAGCGAGTTATCTGCGCAGTCCCAATCCGCTCAAAAGAGTCTTTCTGCTCTGTTCAATGCAAGTCCGTCTCCGCTCAAAGTCCGTGTTAATCAGCGCCAGCGAGTCGAGTCCAGTCAAGTCCGTAAAAGGGCTTTCGCGTTCGCTTATATCACGCGATCCCGTATCACTCCGCGCTCCACAAAGCCACGCCCGCCAGCGACCTTCCCTCAGCCCTGGTTGGCTGGTCGGGGCTTACTGGCCACGCCTTTGACGGCTTGTTGACAGGCTACACCTTGTCCTTAGCGTCCCGCCCCCTTCTTCCTCGAGCCAGACTGCATGGCTAATGGCGGCGCTTTTAGAGGGAAGCCGCACAATGACCGGAATGGGATTTGGGGGCCTATTCTTATTTAATTGATGCAGCGCAGATTCAACTGTTGGAAACACGGCGTTATCTGAAACACATAATAATGAAATAACTAAAGTTCCTATGGTGGCCTATGTGTTGCTTGTGGACTAATTAGGGTGCTACCTTTAATCATTTAATAAGTGGGATATTTACAAGAGATTATTTACAAGTGAAGGTTCTAAAACCGTAACAATATATTATGCATATACAAGACCACTACAAATAATAAGCATACAATAAAATCAAGCGAGATAATATCGTAAACTAGAGCGACACTCTTTGACGTCACGATGTCGACCGATATGCCTCTGCCCACATTATTACATCATGATAATACTTGCACGAAGTTTGCTTTAAATCCATTCAGTTGTTCTCAAGTTATGACATTTTTACCTGACATGACCTCTGACCTTTGACCTCTTGACCCCAAAATTGAATCAGTTCATGTTTACATCATTATACATACCTGCACCAAGTTTTAATTTGAATCCTTTCAGCTGTTCACAAGTTTAGTTGAGACCAAATTAGAGCTTTTTGGTGAAGCACATCATCTCTATGTTTACAGAAAACAAAATGAAACCTTCAAAGAGAAGAACACCTTCCCTTCAGTCAAACATGGAGGAGGTTCAGTGATGTTTTGGGGCTGCTGTGCTGCCTCTGGCACTGGGTGCCTTGAATGTGTGCATGGCATCATGAAATCAGGAGATAACCAAGGCATTTTAAAGCGCAATGTTCAACCCAGTGTCAGAAAGCTGGGTCTCCATCCAAGGTCATGGGTCTTGCAGTGGGACAATGATTCCAAACACACCTCAAAAACCATCCAGGAATGGTTCAAGACAAAACGCTGGAATGTTCTGAAGTGGCCAGCAATAAATCCAGATCTGAATCCCATTGAACACCTGTGGGGAGATCTGAAAACAGCAGTTGGGAGAAGGCACCCCTCAAATCTGGGAGAACTGGAGCAGTTTGCACAAGAAGAGAGGGCCAAACTGCCAGTAGATAGGTATAGGAAGCTCATCATGGCTATAGGAAGCGCTTGACTGCAGTTATTTTGTCCAAAGGCCATGCGTGCTGCCCAATATTAAGTCTAGGGTGTTAATAATTTTGTCAATGCCATTTCTTTTTATTTTCCGATTTAAAAGGATATATTAAGCTCTGAATCAAAAACAAAAGTTCTGTAATATTAACAATGAAATAAGGAATTGTGGAGACCAAATACTTTCAACTTATTTTTCATAAAAATTGTGAGGTATTTGAAAAAAGTGCACGAGTGCCAATATTTTTGGCAACGACTGTACCATCTGAATCATGAAAGGAACGGATGGGTTTTTTGGGGTTTTGGTTCACCAAGTCGAGGCTCGTGTAAGAGCTAACACATAGAACGGACAATAAAAGTGGCGGGAGACAAGAGGGGGAGAGAGAGGGAAGCACAACAACAGTGGAGAACAGGGACATCAGAAGATCTGTGGAAGGGAGAGGGCTTAGGGTGGGGTACATGGGATAAACAAGATGGACACTACAAGGACTTTCAGGAAAGAAAACGGAATTTGAAGGAGGTGGATTTGGGGTATATTAACGGGGGTAGAAAAGATCAAGGTTTTGAATGGGGGAAGATAAGAGATGGTGATGAATAGCTGCATTAAAGACCTGGAGGTAGGTGTGGGATTGAAGAGAGTGCGGGAGTTTGTTCCAGAGGAACGAAAAAAGCACCAGCGAAGTTTGGGAAGAAGGGGGGGGGGCAATGCCCCCACCTTAATTTTTTTCAGTACTTTATAATTAAGATAAAAACATCCCGTATTTAAACGCGAGTAACAATAATGAACGTAAACTGTATTTGTGATTTCACGTACACTGTAAGTACACTAACTAACATTAATTTTGGAAGTCAGACCTTGCTACCCATTATTAATACTAGGGCATGCCCGTACTATATATATAGGACGTGCCCGTAAGTGCGTGATGTTACCGTACAATGAATGTATCGTCCCGACGCCGCAGCTCGGATGGCGCTGCAGTTAATCGGGCCCCCAAATTCCTCATCGACGATAACTAAACAATATATTATATGAATCGCACCGTACATACCTCCTTCTAGATCTTGTTCTTGTCTTGATATGCTCACTCAGGCTCACTCTATCACGACTGAGTCCTCCCAGCTCCTCCAAATGGCGCCCGCTAGCCGCTACGTAAGTCCGGAAGTGACGTCCTCATTTGACTGTCCGGAAGGTCGCAAATCGCAGTTACGATGAATCGCAAATTAGTTTTAATTAGTTTTAAAACATAGTTTAACGGCAACATAGTTTGCCAACGTGAAATAAATGAATACGCTCTCAAATGTGCCATCCGAGGCAGAGTGTGTTCGCCACGTTCGGCACACGCGATAGCTCGCTGCTCTCTGATTGGTCGAATCGTTTTTTGGACATAGCTCGGTAAGTAATTGTCCGATTAATATGAAACCTTGAAAAGGCACATCCTCGGGTCCCCAGCAATATACCTGGCAAGTTTCAAGTATATCGGACCGGTAGTTGTCGAGAAACAGCGGTCACAGACATACAAACAAACAAACAAACGTACAAACAAACATACACACAGAGATTAGTGGAATTATAGATAGATAAAGCCCTTGCCCACCCCCACACAAATAAAAAAGTCAAACCGCTTATGGAAAAAAGAGGAATGAAAGAGTGAAGGTGAGCAGAAAGTCTTCTTTTTGGTAGTTTCAGCAGAAGAGGGTTACTGGCAGATCTTGTGTGTCCTGCAGGAATATTTGAGGGACAGATCACAGGCAGAGCTGGGGGAGCAAGGCCGGAGAAGTGTCGGTGGAAGACAGAAAGATCACCATCCTGCCTGCTTTTAGAGAGAGAAAGACCCCCAATTTATTGTATGGTTATAATTGCTTGTTTTCTCACAACTTCTTGACTTGCTAGCTGCAATTAAACCTGTGTGATATAAAGAACGCTATCTTGACTTGTCCTGTTCGAGTTTGGGTAACTTATCCTGTGGGTAATTAGCCGAAGCAGTTTATTCCTCTCTGATATAAGACATGGTGCAGCACGTAATGTTAGTTTGTGGGCTAATTCACATCTGTTGCGTGGCTGCCGGCATGGTTCCCCATCTGCTTCAGTCATCTCACAGGTACGGTAAGCTGACACGGCATGAGCATCCGGTTAGAGGTGAGTGTTGTGGATGGCGGCTGTGATCTTTTTATAGATGCGGGGGCCTTTTAGAGTTATCTGTGATGACATCCATCACAATATAAACTTGAACGGCACTCGGTAGAGCGCATACCTCTGCTAGACTGAACAGTTTATGTTTTGTATGCCACTGATAGGCCAGATTTGGAACCGGAACTGAACCAAACTCTAATCGGCTTGTCACCTACCATGGTCATCCACCAAGTTTTGTCAAAACCTATCCACAACTTATTGAGATATCATGCTATGTATTGTTTTTGTACCCATCTCTCAAGAGTGAAGGATCACTTCAAATATTATCGTATCTGGATCCAGATCTTCCCAAAAATCTGATCAATTCGTCTTTGTCACATACCCACCCAACTTGTCCACCAAATTTCATCCCAATCCGTCCATAACTTTTTGAGATATCCTGCTCACAGACAAACAGACTGGGATGAAAACATAACCTCTGGCCACCTTCGATAATAACAGGAAATCTAAATACCTGTGCTCGTCGACGTGGTCAAGTGGCTGCTTGTGGTGTGCTTCAGATGGCGGGGGACAGGCTTGCTGAGCGTCGTCTTGTTAAGGATTTCTTGAGCTGCCATGTGCTTGGCTTTCTTAACGGTGTTTGTTGTTTTCTCGCAGCATTGCTCACCTAGCACCAGCTGCACTGTGAAGAGCTACATCAGGGAAGACGACAATAAAGAGTGTTATCAAGGGGGTAAAGTAAATGGATGCCAGACCATAAAATGGACCGTTGATGCATTGAAATACAGAGTGGCCCAAAAGGTATTACATGAGATACAACAAAACAACAACAGGCATTTTAAGGCCATTTTCCCTGCTAGAGCGGGGGTTAGCCTTGCGGTCCCCATGACAATCTTCTCCATATTGCCCTATTTTCTGCATCTCCCCTTGTTAACCCCCTTGCCTGCATTTCTTCTTCGACCATCTTCAGCCAAGTCTTTCTCGGTCTTCCCCATCCTCTACTTCCTTCTACATTCATTTCCATCACTCTTCTCAACCAGTCACTTTCATCCTTCCTCAACACATGACCAAACCATCTCAACCTGTTTCTCTTCACAGCATCCATCACAGGCTCTATTCCCATCATCTTTCGCAATTCATCATTTGTCTTCCTCTCTCTCAACGATACTCCGCACTTCCACCGAACCATTCGCATTTCCACCCTTTCCAGCCTTCGTTGCTGCTCTACGTTCATTACCCATGTCTCGCTCCCATAAATCATAACACTTCTCACACATGCAGCATACACCTTTCCCTTCAGCTTCAACGACACTCCCCTCTTCGTCAGCATGCCACTCAGTTCCCGAAACTTCTTCCATGCACATCTCACTCGAGCAACTGCTGCCGAGTCTGATCCACCTTCTCCATTCAGCATGTCTCCTAGGTAACAAAATGTTTTCACACCTTCCAGCTTCACGCCGTCTCCAAGATCCAACTCAACATTTCCTCCATCTG
This sequence comes from Myxine glutinosa, assembly GCF_964187855.1. Lineage (NCBI taxonomy): Eukaryota > Metazoa > Chordata > Myxini > Myxiniformes > Myxinidae > Myxine > Myxine glutinosa. Next base: position 53,392,376 of record NC_136273.1, on the reverse strand, counting down.
CAGCTCCCTCTGTGCACACCTTACACTTGAATGTAGCGGCCACACTGGTTAATGACCCTCTCAGACCACAACATTTTTGATGAACCCACTCAGTGCACATTGTACATTGAATGGAATTCACTCCGACACCCTTCCTGCACACAGCACACGGCCACTTCCCAGTTCTTTCCACCTCACCACATGCTTTACCACTTGCCATCACCTTCGTTTTTCCGATATTCACCTTCACACCTTTTGTCTCCATACATTCCTTCCACTTGTTCATCTTCTCCTTCAGTCCATCCATACTTTCTGCAATCAACACCAGATCATCTGCATACAACAACTCCCACGGTAAACCCTCCTTTACGTTCCGAGCCAGTACCTCCATCACAGCTACAAATAGTAGTGGACTTAGTACCGACCACTGATGCACTCCCACCTTCATCTCAAACTCACCACTGTTCCCGTCCTTCGTCCTTACAGCTGTGCGTGCTCTTTTGTACATTGCGATCACCACTCTGATCAACCATTCCTCCATTCATAACTTCCTCAATGCCCATGTCACGACTTCACGTGGAACCCTATCGAATGCTTTCTCCAGATCAACAAACCCAAGAAACAACTGCTTCCTCTTCTCCATGTACTTCTCCTGCAACTGCCTCACAATAAAAAGCGCGTCTGTCATTCCTCTTCCTGGCATAAATCCAAACTGCATTTCGTCAATCTCCACTTTCTTCCTTATCCTCCTCTCCAACACCCTTTCCAATACCTTCATTCCATGCTCCAATAACTTTATTGCTCGATACGAGCCACAGTCCAGAGGGTCACCTTTCCCCTTGTATAGAGGGACGAGGGTACTCAGTTCCCAATCCACTGGAATGCGGCCTTCTTTCACCACCAGATTACAGATCTCTGTCATTCTCTTCACACCCCAATTTCCTGCTGCCTTCAACATATCTCCCACAACTCCCGTCGGCCCTCCCGCTTTTCTACTCTTCATTGCTTTTATCGCTTCCTCAACTTCCTTCTCGGTTATCTTCTCTGCCGGTCCTAAAACTGGGTTACTCTCTATGTTGCCATCCTATTCATTCTCTGTATTCAACAGTATTTCCATATATCTCTTCCATCTTCCTTTAATTCCATCTGGGTCCACAACGATTTGTCCCACTTCATCCTTCAAGCAACTCACCCCCATCACATCACACCTCTCTTTTGCTATCTGCTTTGCAATCCTGAATACCGCTCTCTGACCCTCTTCCGAATCCAAGCGTGCTTCGAACCTTTTCCTACATGCCTCCTGTGCCTTTGCTACCTCTTTCTTTGCAGCCTTCTTGGCTGCCTTATAACTTTCATGCTCTGCCTTTTCTGCCCCCGTACCCTTTGCCTTCTGCTACTCCTTGAGCTTCTTGCTCTTCTCGTCAATCTTCTTTCCAACTTCATCATCCCACCACCATGTTTCCGAGTGCCTCGGTGGTCCTTTTGTCCATCCACATACCTCACCAACGGCTCCCAACAGACTATCTTTCATTGACATCCAACCACTTTCAAGCTCAACCACATCATCCTCGACCATACTCAGCCTCTCTTTTAATGCCTCCCTCACTGTCACCTCTTTCAACCTCCACACCTTCATTCTCGGTTGGTACTTCACCCGCCGAGCTCTCCTCGCACCTTTCACCCTTATGTCACAGACAACCAAGTGGTGCTGTGAAACAGCCTCTTCCCCCGGGATCACCTTTGTGTCCCGGAGGTGCCCCCTATCTCGCCTACGCACCATCAGGTAGTCAACGGTTGTCGTCGACCCACCTGACGTGTATGTAACAAGCTTATTATCCTCTTTCTGGAACTGAGTATTACAAATCAACAAAATTATTACATGAGATACGAATTTATAATATCATGGAAATATTTGCACATGAGACAACATGAAGATAAACTTGGCCAGCAACTTAAAGACAAAATGAAAGAAATTATCACAATGACTGCTTCAAAAAAAAAATTGAAACAATACGCAACTGGAACAAAATAATCGATGACGCATTTTCTCAGTAAACTGTTTTGAGGCACCATATATTTATTTATAAAGGACTTTCAATTCATATGGATCAAGTGGGCCAACTTTCATTGCTGACCTTGGCATGAGGAGGACCCTCTTCCTTGATGACCTTGTACTGTGGCTTCAGATTGTTGAAATGAGCAAGTTCGTTCAGCAGACTCATTGGTGTCTTCTCCTTGAGGTCAGCCTGGATCTCTGGCAAAGAACCTGCTGACAAGGCCCACGAGTCTTAAGGCGAGATGAAATTCATGCAGGACTACCCATTTGTTTTAAACCCCAGTGCCATATAGAATACTCGAGTTTCTGAACTTAACAACAGGCACCATGTTAAGTGCGTGAATTACGATCTCCTGGCATGTACCTTTGAGACCTTAAGGACTTTTAGATCCCTTAGACGTTACAGACCTTGTATTTTAGACCTTCGACGTGAGACCCTTTGAACTCTCAGACCCCTTACACCCTTTGGATCTTTACAAACCTTTGACTGTCGACCTTTCAGCTATTTAGACTTTTTAGTCCGACGTGGAGATCGGTTTCTGAGGTTTGGGACATGGAATGTAGGGACAATGACAGGGAGATCAGGAGAAGTGGTGGAAGTATTGGTCAGAAGAAGAGTGGACATACGGATATGGTGTGAGAAATTGAGAAGGTGAAAGGATTTTGGAGTTTGCTGATGGAGCTGATTTGTTGATTTGTAATACTCAGCTCCAGAAAGAGGATAATAAGCTTGTTACATACACGTCAGGTGGGTCGACGACAACCGTTGACTACCTGATGGTGCGTAGGCGAGATAGGGGGCACCTCCGGGACACAAAGGTGATCCCGGGGGAGGAGGGTGTTTCACAGCACCACTTGGTTGTCTGCGACATAAGGTTGAAAGGTGCGAGGAGAGCTCGGCGGGTGAAGTACCAACCGAGAATGAAGGTGTGGAGGTTGAAAGAGGTGACAGTGAGGGAGGCATTAAAAGAGAGGCTGAGTATGGTCGAGGATGATGTGGTTGAGCTTGAAAGTGGTTGGATGTCAATGAAAGATAGTCTGTTGGGAGCCGTTGGTGAGGTATGTGGATGGACAAAAGGACCACCGAGGCACTCGGAAACATGGTGGTGGGATGATGAAGTTGGAAAGAAGATTGACGAGAAGAGCAAGAAGTTCAAGGAGTAGCAGAAGGCAAAGGGTACGGGGGCAGAAAAGGCAGAGCATGAAAGTTATAAGGCAGCCAAGAAGGCTGCAAAGAAAGAGGTAGCAAAGGCACAGGAGGTATGTAGGAAAAAGTTCGGAGAACGCTTGGATTTGGAAGAGGGTCAGAGAGCGGTATTCAGGATTGCAAAGCAGATAGCGAAAGAGAGGTGTGATGTGATGGGGGTGAGTTGCTTGAAGGATGAAGTGGGACAAATCGTTGTGGACCCAGATGGAATTAAAGGAAGATGGAAGAGATATATGGAAATATTGTTGAAAGCAGAGAATGAATGGGATGGCAACATAGAGAGTAACCCAGTTTTAGGACCGGCAGAGAAGATAACCGAGAAGGAAGTTGAGGAAGCGATAAAAGCAATGAAGAGTAGAAAGGCGGGAGGGCCGACGGGATTTGTGGGAGATATGTTGAAGGCAGCGGGAAATTGGGGTGTGAAGAGCATGACAGAGATCTGTAATCTGGTGGTGAAAGAAGGCCGCATTCCAGTGGATTGGGAATTGAGTACCCTTGTCCCTCTATACAAGGGCAAAGGTGACCCTCTGGACTGCGGCTCGTATCGAGCAATAAAGTTATTGGAGCATGGAATGAAGGTATTGGAAAGGGTGTTGGAGAGGAGGGTAAGGAAGAAAGTGAAGATTGACGAAATGCAGTTTGGATTTATGCCATGAAGAGGAACGACAGACACGCTTTTTATTGTGAGGCAGTTGCAGGAGAAGTATATGGAGAAGAGGAAGAAGTTCTTTCTTGGGTTTGTTGATCTGGAGAAAGCATTCGATAGGGTTCCATGTGAAGTAGTGACTTGGGCATTGAGGAAGTTAGGAGTGGAGGAATGGTTGATCAGAGTCGTGATGGCAATGTACAAAAGAGTACATTGTTCACAGTTTACAGAGACACAGCTGTAAGAACGAAGAACGGGAACAGTGGTGAGTTTGAGGTGAAGGTGTGAGTGCATCAGGGGTCGGTACTAAGTCCACCACTATTTGTCGCTGTCATGGAGGTGCTGGCTCAGAACGTAAAGGAGCGTTTACTGTGGGAGTTGTTGCATGCAGATGATCTGGTGTTGATTGCAGAAAGTGTGGATGGACTGAAGGAAAAGATGAACAAGTGGAAGGACTGTATGGAGACAAAAGGTCTGAAGGTGAATATCGGAAAAACGAAGGTGATGGCAAGTGGTAAAGCGTGTGGTGAGGTGGAAAGAACTGGGAAGTGGCCGTGTGCTGTGTGCAGGAAGGGTGTCGGAGTGAACTCCATTCAATGTCCAATGTGCGCTGAGTGGGTTCATCAAAAATGTAGTGGTTTGAGAGGGTCTTTAACCAATGTGGCAGCTACATTCAAATGTAAGGTGTGCACAGAGGGAGCTGCAGATGGAGGAAATGTTGAGTTGGATCTTGGAGACGGCGTGAAGCTGGAAGGTGTGAAAACATTTTGTTACCTAGGAGACATGCTGAATGGAGAAGGTGGATCAGACTCGGCAGCGGTTGCTCGAGTGAGATGTGCATGGAAGAAGTTTCGGGAACTGAGTGGCGTGCTGACGAGGAGGGGAGTGTCGTTGAAGCTGAAGGGAAAGGTGTATGCTGCATGTGTGAGAAGTGTTATGATTTATGGGAGCGAGACATGGGTAATGAACGTAGAGCAACAACGAAGGCTGGAAAGGGTGGAAATGCGAATGGTTCGGTGGATGTGTGGAGTATCGTTGACAGAGAGGAAGACAAATGATGAATTGCGAAAGATGATGGGAATAGAGCCTGTGATGGATGCTGTGAAGAGGAACAGGTTGAGATGGTTTGGTCATGTGTTGAGGAAGGATGAAAGTGACTGGTTGAGAAGAGTGATGGAAATGAATGTAGAAGGAAGTATAAGACGGGGAAGACCGAGAAAGACTTGGCTAAAGATGGTGGAAGAAGAAATGCGGGCAAGGGGGTTAACAAGGGGAGATGCAGAAAATAGGGCAAAATGGAGAATATTGTCCTGGGGACCGCAAGGCTAACCCGCGCTCTTGCAGGGAAAATGTCCTTAAAATGCCTGTTGTTGTTGTTGTTGTTTTCGTTGAGAAAGCAGCAATATTTGTCATACCAAAGTAGCATTCAGAGTGATGATTCGTTGGCTCACGCCATATCATTGGCACAGCAAAAGGCATTCCCTTCCTTTTTCCACTGAACCACTCACTGCATAAGGCCCGAGTTACACACGGTGCAGAAAACATGAGGTGCTCAGCTCTTGTCTTGGTCTCCAACTTTACATTCAAAATAATACTTGAAAGCAGCTTTCACCCTCTTGGTAAGGTTCTTGCACTGGCTACGTGGAGTGTATTCCCCACAGATATAACAAAAGTTATCAGGGTGATTCACACAGCCTCACATATTCATGATGCCTGCAGTAACATATGCCTAACCTGAATATATACAGAAAAGTTTATTGGGTTATAACCTGAAAATATATAGATACTATTGGCATGATATGGGGGAGGGGTGGGAGGGACACAGTGGGTGAACAAGATGGATACAGCCACAAACATTCCATCACAGAATGGAAGGAAAAGCTGGAAATTTGGAAAGCGGTGGATTTGGGGAAGGTTAATGGGGGTAAAAAATATCATAGCTGTTACTTATTACAAAGTCAATTTTTCATTAAAAAAATGTTTGGAAAAGCTGATGACTCTCATTGTCTGAATAAAATATACATCACGACTCCCACCCCACTCCTTCCCACGCTGCCTCCCCCCAAGCCCTCTCCCTCCCACACATTCCCGATGTCCCTCACAAATGTTGTGTTTATGTGCTTCCCCTTCTCTCCCCATCTCGTCCACCGCTCCCCTTTTTATATACTTTGGTTGTTTGTCTGTTTGATGTGTTTGTGTGATAAGTGTTAGCTATTTCACGAGCCTCGATTATGTATACAAAAAAAAACAAAAAAAAAAAACACGACAAGCAGATTATATATGGACTTTTTATATTCTCAGCTCAACTTTTTATATACATCAGGACAAAGTTTATCTTGGAAAGAGGTGTTGGGTGCTCTACCTGCTATTTCTGTGCCTACTTCTGTGGCCAGTCTATTTGTTGCAGGTTTCCCAGCCATCGATGCTGGACCACTTGTAACTCCTTTTTTCCCCATCAATGCTGGGTCACCGTTTGCCGCTTTGTTAGCCATTGATGTCGGACCACCGGTCGCTGCATTGTTCACCACCGATGACGGGCTACTGGGCACTGATTTGTTGCTCAACGATGCTGGCCTTGCAGCTGTTGATTTGCCAGCCATAGATGCAGGGCCACTGGTTGGTGTTATAACGGCCACTGGTGCCAGGGTACTGGTCGCTGCTTTGCTGATCACAGATGCTCGGGCCAGGGTACTGGTCGCTGCTTTGCTGGTCACAGATGCTCGGCTATCGGCTGCTGCTTTGTCGGACACAGACGCCTGTTCACCAGCCCCTGCTTTTCTGGCCAGAGACACTGTTCCAACAGCTGTTTCTTTGCTGGCCAGAGAGACCGTTCCACCAGCCCCTGCTTTGCTGGCCAGAGAGACCGTTCCACCAGCCCCTGCTTTGCTGGCCAGAGAGACCGTTCCAACAGCCCCTGCTTTGCTGGCCAGAGAGACCGTTCCACCAGCCCCTGCTTTGCTGGCCAGAGACACCGTTCCACCGGTATCTGCTTTGCTGGCCAGAGACACCGTTCCACCGGTCCCTACTTTGCTGGCCAGAGAGACCGTTCCACCGGTCCCTGCTTTGCTGGCCAGAGACACCGTTCCACCGGTCCCTGCTTTGCTGGCCAGAGACACCGTTCCACCGGTCCCTGCTTTGCTGGCCAGAGACACTGTTTCTCTGACCGTTGCCTTGCCAGGCACAGATTCTGTGCCACCAGCTGTTGATTTGCCAGCCACAGATGCTCGGCCAGAGGCCACAGCTTTGCCGGCCATATACGTGGATTTTCTGGTCACAGGAGTTGAGCCAGCAGCCACAGATTTGCCGGCCATAGACACAGATTTGCCGCCCACAGGAGTTGGGTGAGAGGCCGCATCTTTGCCGACCACAGGCGTGGATTTCCCAGCCACAGACAGGGCATTGCCAGCCCCTGATTCTCCAGCCACAGATGGTGGGCCACCTGCTTTGCCGGCCATTGATACTGGATTACTTGGTTAAAACTCTTTTCTTCACCTGAAGATAATCCACCTTTTTTGCTTCAGCAGCCAGTAAAGGAGGAGTACTCGTCGCCCCGATTGAGCCACCCACCAGGCCTATTTAATTGGCACCAACAGTGGTTGCAGGCTTTGCATTGGCACCACCTTGCAGGTGGACATTGTGTTGCGACATCCTCAAGTCTAGGAAATAAAAGACAAAAACACACCACCAAATTGTGTTAATCCTCCGCAATTATTTTAAACATTTTAAATTTTAAAAATTTTTCTTTTGTGAAATAATTTGGTGTTGTGTAGCGTAATTCAGATTCATAATGGTAATATTTATCAGAATTATAAAATAATTGACATTAAAAGAGTTTTTAAAAGTCTTTAATTTAGATACCACAAACGTGTCCAAACAAAACTACTCAGTCGAAGCCTTTAACGGCCAAAATATAATCCACAAGCTTGGCCGAAGTCTTTCACAACCTTGCTGGCCAGGCCTGATGTTTGAGTAAGAATTTTGATTCCTTCTTGGTGCTGGTAATAACTCAACCAGTTTTCGTGAATGGCAGATGAGTCACACAGCTCAATGCTGCACTTTGGAATACAACACTGTGCCCGTTAAGCACCAATCCAAAATGATATAATCGGGTCAGGAATTGCGTCCTATCGAAATAGTTATACAAGGAATGGAGATGCAAAAACAATCAGGCAACCTAAATTTGTATATACTGTATATACTCGCAAGGTTCAGCTCGCTGCGCTCGACTCACCACACGTTGCTGCAGAGGCACGGACTTGTTTAAACTGAGGATAATGACTTTATTGAACTTGAGTTTCTATGATTTACACCAATCATAATACAAACATTTCATAATACAAACATTTGTTTTGTATGAATGTATTTGTAATATTGGTGATATTATTTATTTGTAATTTATTTGCAATCAAAAAATGTCCAAGTGGTGCAAAGCTCCAACGTCTAAATAGCCAAGGGTCCAAGCAGTATAATCGGTCTGAAAGGTGCAGGGGGGCTAAATGGTGTTGAGGTCTAAGTGGTCGAAAGGGACTTAAGGGGTGTAAAGGCTTAAAGGGTATATAAGGTTGGAATGGTGAAGGGATCGCAAGGTGTCTAAAGTATTGAAAGGGTCTTCAAAGTAAAAGTGGTCTTGAGGATCTTTAGAGTCTTGAGGATCTTGGGGTTTAATGGGTCTAAAGGGTCTATTGGGTGTTACAGGTCTTCAGGGACTTTTGCGTCTTCTGGGTCTTTTGGTTGTGGTGTTGTATCCCTGTTCTTAATTTTCCCAGTGTGTACCCCAGTTTAGAATAGGTACACGGTATCCCCGCATGTCGTAATAGGTGACTAAAAGGATTGGCGTCAGGAAGGGCATCCTGCCATAAAACATTGCCTCAAAAAGGGAACCATGACAATTCAATTACATATGGGCAGGGTACAGCCCGAAGTACCCCGTGGGGGTCCTCACCCCCTCTTGTCAAAAAGCAAGGTGGGGAACCCGATCGAAGCAAGGGTGGAAATCACTCCAATTATGACGACGAAACGTCTGATGCCCCACGTGGAGAACGGTTTCTGAGGTTTGGGACATAGAATGTGGGGACAATGACAGGGAGATCAGGAGAAGTGGTGGAAGTATTGGTCAGAAGAAGAGTGGACATATGTTGTGTGCAGGAGACGAGATGGAGGGAAGTGGTGTGAGAATGGTGAAGGGTAGGCAGGGACAGAAACACAAGTGTGTGTGGCAAGGGTGTCCGGAAGGTGTGAATGGTGTTGGTGTCCTGTTTTCTGAGGAGTAGACAGTGTGGTGAGTGTGACTAGAGTAAGTGAAAGGTTGATGATGGTGAAAATAATGATTGGAAAGCTCTTGGTGAACGTCATCTCAGGATATGCTCTGCAGGTTGGTCGGAGCGATGAAGAGAAGGACAATTTCTGGTGTGCGATAGAGAAGCTGATGGAAAACGTGAAAGATGAGGAAGTTGTTGTGGTCAGAGGAGACCTAAATGGACATGTGGGAAGAAGTATGGACGGTTTTGAGGGAGTTCATGGGGGTTGCGGATATGGTGTGAGGAATGGAGTAGGTGAAAGGATTTTGGAGTTTGCTGATGGAGCTGATTTGTTGTTTTGTAATACTCAGTTCCAGAAAGAGGATAATAAGCTTGTTACATACACATCTGGTGGGTCGACGACAACCATTGACTACCTGATGGTGCGTAGGCGAGATAGGGGGCACCTCTGGGACACAAAGGTGATCCCGGGGGAGGAGGCTGTTTCACAGCACCACTTAGTTGTCTGCGACATAAGGGTGAAAGGTGCGAGGAGAGCTCGGCGGGTGAAGTACCAACCGAGAATGAAGGTGTGGAGGTTGAAAGAGGTGACAGTAAGGGAGGCATTAAAAGAGAGGCTGAGTAGGGTAGAGGATGATGTGGTTGAGCTTGAAAGTGGTTGGATGTCAATGAAAGATAGTCTGTTTAGAGCCGTTGGTGAGGTATGTGGATGGACAAAAGGACCACCGAGGCACTAGGAAACATTGTGGTGGGATGATGAATTTGGAAAGAGGATTGACGAGAAGAGGAAGAAGTTCAAGGAGTGGCAGAAGGCGAAGGGTACGGGGGAAGAAAAGGCAGAGCATGAAAGTTATGAGGCAGCCAAGAAGGGTGCAAAGAAAGAGGCAGCAAAAGCGCAGGAGGCATGTAGGAAAATGTTCAGAAAACGCTTGGATTCGGAAGAGGGTCAGAGAGTGGTATTCAGGATTGCAAAGCAGATAGCAAAAGAGAGGTGCAATGTGATGGGGGTGAGTTGCTTGAAGGATGAATTGGGACAAATGGTTGTGGACCCAGATGGAATTAAAGGGAGATGGAAGAGATATATGGAAATGCTGTTCAATGCAGAGAATGAATGGGACGGCAACATCGAGAGTAATCCAGTTTTTGGACCGGCAGAGAAGATAACGGAGAAGGAAGTTGAGCAAGCGATAAAAGCAATGAAGAGTAGAAAAGCAGGAGGGCCTACGGCAGCTGTGGGAGATATGTTGAAGGCAGCGGGTAGTTGAGGTGTGAAGAGAATGACAGAGATCTGTAATCTGGTGGTGAAAGAAGGCTGCATTCCAGTGGTTGGGAACTGAGTACCCTTGTCCCTCAATACAAGGGGAAAGGTGACCCTCTGGTCTGTGGCTCGTATCGAGCGATAAAGTTATTGGAGCATGGAATGAAGGTAATGGAAAGGGTGTTGGAGAGGAGGATAAGGAAGAAAGTGAAGATCGACGAAATGCAGTTTGGATTTATGCCAGGAAGAGGAACGACAGATGTGCTTTTTATTGAACGCAGTTGCAGGAGAAGTACATGGAGAAGAGGGCGGAGTTGTTTCTTGGGTTTGTTGATCTGGAGAAAGCATTCAATAGGGTTCCACGCGATGTAGTGACATGGGCATTGAGGAGGTTAGGAGTGGAGGAATGGTTGATCAGAGTGGTGATGGCAGTGTACGAGAGAGCATGCACAGCTGTAAGGACAAAGCACGGGAAAAGTGGTAAGTTTGAGCTGAAGGTGGGATTGCATCAGGGGTCGGTACTAAGTCCACTACTATTTGTAGCTGTGATGGAGGTGCTGGCTCGGAATGTAGAGGAGGGTTTGTCGTGGGAGTTGAATGCAGATGATCTGGTGTTGATGGCAGAAAGTATGGATGGACTGAAGGAGAAGATGAACAAGTAGAAGGAATGTATGGAGACAAAATGTCTGAAGGTGCATATTAAGAAAAACGAAGGTGATGGCAAGTGGTAAAGCATGTGGTGAAGTGTAAATAACTGGGAAGTGACCACGTGCTGTGTGCAGGAAGGGTGTCGGAGTGAACTCCATTCAATGTTCAATGTGCGCTGAGTGGGTTCATCAAAAATGTAGTGGGCTGAGAGGGTCATTAACCAGTGTGACAGCTACATTCAAATGTGAGGTGTGCACAGAGGGAGCTACAGATGGAGGTAATGTTGAGTTGGATCTTGGAGACAGCGTGAAGCTGGAAGGTGTGAAAACATTTTGCTACCTAGGAGACATGCTGAATGGAGAAGGTGGATCAGACTCAGCAATGCTTGCTGGAGTGAGATGTGCATGGAAGAAGTTTCGGGAACTGAGTGGCGTGCTGATGAGGGGGCGGGGGGGGGGGGGAGTGTCGTTGAAGCTGAAGGGAAAGGTGTATGCTGCATGTGTGAGAAGTGTTATGATTTATGAAAGCGAGACATGGGTAATGAATGTAGAGCAGCAACGAAGGCTGGAAAGGGTGGAAATGCGAATGGTTCGGTGGATGTGCAGGGTATCGTTGAGAGAGAGGAAGACAAATGATGAATTGTGAAAGATGATGGGAATATAACCTGTGATGGATGCTGTGAAGAGAAACAGGTTGAGCTGGTTCGGTCATGTGTTGAGGAAGGATTAAAGTTACTGGTTGAGAAGAGTGATGGAAATGAATGTCGAAGGAAGTAGAGGACAGGGAAGACCGAGAAAGACTTGACAAATGGCGTCAGAGCAGTGTGTACAAAGTAGTTGGAGCGGCAGACAGTTTCCCTTCTCGTTCTGGATGCCATAGCGAACGATCGTTGTTGCTCCTCTCCTCCCCCTTCTCGGATTTGGGACTGGCAGTGATGGTTGTGTGCCGGCATCTTCTCCTCGTCCCCTTGTTCGTCTGGCGTCTGGGCATTGAGAGCGAACGTTCCCTCTTGAGCCTCTTGTTACCCAGCGCTCACGAAGCGAAAACCAGGATGAAGCATTCTTGTGCGTACGTGTGCCGTTGCTGTGTCTGCATTTTAAAAATTCATTTTCTCGGCAACCGTTGGTCCGATTGACATGAAATTTTCACCATAGGAGGGCCTCCTCCTGCAGAATATTTTAATGATTATTATGATGTCATATCTCATGTGGTTCAGGCGCTATCTTGGAAAAACGTCGCACCTCTATATCTCTGAAACCACTCCATGGAAAAAATTGAGACCTGGCTCATTGTCAACTACTCCCCATGGGGAATAAGATATGTAATGATGATGTCATCGGTGCCTTCGTTATGACATCTTAATTTGACAAATACAATACTTATCCATCCGATCATTATAAAAAAAAATTCAGCAACTGTTGGTCTAATAGACACGAAAATTTCACCATAGGAGCGCCTCCTCCTTTAGAATATTTTAATCATTATCATGACATCATAGGTCATGTGGTACAGGCGCCATCTTGGAAAAACCGAAAAATGTTGCACCTCTATATCTCCAAAACCGCTGCATGGAAAAAATTTCAACATGGCTCATTGTAAAGAACGGGAAATAGGTGTTGTTAACGATGACATCATTGGTTCCATAATTATGATGTTTTAGCGGTTGCCGAAGACGATAAGAAGAGGCCATTTCGTTGGGTACAAGAGGTAGTTTATTGTGCAGAAATCTCCAGCAACTGTTAGCGAATGGAAGTCGTAACGGCTTATATAAAACAAGCACCCTCTTCGGAGGGCGTGGCTCCAACAGCCGCGCATGCGTCACGACGACACAACCAAACGTCCGTGTGCGTGGGTTAGAACAAACCCATCGTAATGGTAACCGTCACATGCGGATAAGTGAATAAGGTAACCGCGACATGTGCATAAGGTAACCACTACATGCGCCCCCCCAGAAGGCACGCCACGGGCGTGTACGTAGTTCGCGGGTGGAACAGAGCCGGGCCGTGGGTGGAACCGAGCCGGGCCGCGGGTGGAACAGAGCTGGGCCGCGGGTGGAACAGAGCCGGGCCGCGGGTGGAACAGAGCCGGGCCGCGGGTGCTGAGCACTGGTAGCAGTTGTAGGTGCAGCAGTAGGAATTGCGGGAGTGGCGAGCAGCAGCATCAGCCTCGGGATCCGTCGTAGGAGCAGTAGTAGGAGTTGCGGGAGTGGTGGGCGGGGCGAGGCGGCGCCCACGAGGTGTGCAGCAGCATCAGCCTCGGGATCCGCCTTAGGAGCAGTAGTAGGAGTGGCGAGCGGCAGTACTCGGCCTGTGTGCACGGAGGCGACGAAGTAGCAGTACTCGGCCTGTGTGTGCGAAGGCGACGGGCAGCAGTACTCGGCCTGTGTGCGCGGAGGCGACGAAGTAGCCGTGCCACCAACGCCCCGTAACGGCGTTCCTTCGGAGGGTCCCAGAGCTGGTTCGCCCCTCTCGTCGTAGATTAGAAAAGTAATTAAAAAAAATTATTATTAGTATTATTATTAGTAGGCAGCAGTACCGAGAGAGCTTAATGTTTCAAAGATCAGCAGGGAATTTGCCCAACAGCCAACAATACAACTTTGAACACCACAATAGTACTGTTTATGTGTCACATAAACCAGGGTCGGGAACAGGAACATGAAGAGTAACACAACAGAGTCCAGTTATGAGGATGATGAGCAGTGTTCATTCAGTGATAGGGTTTTTACAACAATCACCTCCTTTGCATTTGCAGTACTTGCAACACTTGAAATCAGCGACCCTGCATGGACACCCATTCTTACGAGCACACTTGCCACACCGACAGGGATCTGGCAGGCCTTCGGGTTTTGAGATCACAATCTCAGGGACTAATAAACTGCCCCTTCTTACAAAACCATAAGACTCGGCATTCATAATCAAGGTGGCGTCTCTAAATGGGGCTTGGACCCACAGTTGCTGTTGGTAATAGCCTCTTTGGATATGTTTTCTTGCATTAGTTGACGTGCAAGCGGTTCTCTCAAAGTCCATCTTGAGGGCATTGCTATCAAATGCAGCGACACGCAGGTCGTCAAATATCTCCAGGTCTGTTGATGGTTTGAGACACTTGACCAAGAATGTCTCCGCCATCTCTATTGTGCTTTCTGTTAGCTGTGGGCAGTCGAAATTCAGGATCAGAGAGGAATTTCCTAGTTTGCGGACAGCGTTCAGGGCTGCAAGTTTAGTTGATATCTTGCTGGTTGTATCGCACCCAGTCAGCGCATGGAGTGCTGGGAGACACTTTGTGAGCTCGTCTTCCAGCGCTGTGCAGATATCATGGAGTGGTAATATTGATCTTTTCACTCCTGAGTTGCGGACGAGCCAGAGCTCTTGGAGGCCAATATCTCTCCAATTGACTGTGATGTGGTATAACAGGCACACAAAGACATCTGTGTCACCTGATGACAGCGTCAAGGATGTAGGTCCTGACCGGTGACTTAGAATGTCCTGCACATGAAACATCATCCTGTCATCAGCTTCCTCGTGTGTGCAGTTGAGCCGAGGGAATGGAGAAGCACACCCAGCTGACACCAACCATGACTGTGGTGATATACCAAGGTATAGCGGTTTGGTGCCTTGATAATTGGTGGTGAGCCACTCAACATAGAATGCCTGGAAAGCAGTTTTGCTGATGGAAGACGACCAAAAGTTCTCTAATACCACTGGAACATTTTGGTTCGGTGATATCACATCAAGGACCACCATTTCTGTTGACTTTCCTCTTCTCCCCCTCTCTCCTTTCTTGATGCTGTCCTCTCTGTAAGCATCGAAAACGATGTGGATCTCATCACAGCTGTGCCCAGCTTTGGTGACCATAGATGTCAAGGCAATAGCAAAGTCATGGAATGTCTTGATGGGTGGATCAAGCTTCTTTAAGGGGACTTTTCTCACCATGGCCATGAAGTCGATAACTATGGCATGGGTTTGTGGGGAGGTTTCTGGCCCTTTTTAAAATCTATTAGTGGGCACAACTTCAGCAGCTCAGTCCCAAGTTGTGATTTGGCACTCTTCCTCAAGTAACCATCTTTGTCAACCAAGAAAAACGCAGAGTTGGTGATCTCATGCTGGAGTAGCTCCTCAATAGTGAACCCCCGGTGACGCCCATACTCAATAAACATGAGAGCTTTGATTGTCTCATCTTTGATGTCTGCTTTGGGAGCCAAATTTAAGGTGGTCTTAGGGGATGTAAACTTGATTTTGCTAATAGTTGAGTGTATCGATATCGACCTATTTCTGAGTCGATCATCGATAAATTTAGCACAAGCAGCGCTGCCCTCCTTGATACAGCACAACAACTTGTCTACGATTACGTTGGTCACAATTTCTCCAGTGAGAATATTCTTCAGCGCTACCTGGTCTTGTAGAGGACTACATACCTTCAGGAGATAATCCTATATGTCTTGCACCATCCCAACTATCTTAGTTGCAGTACTTGGGTTGAAGTCGTGGTGAAGTGAGAGTTCTCCTTCGACATCATCCTTCATCTTCAGGAGGTCAATGTACTGGTCTTTTTTATGCTTGATGATTCCCCACAGAGCTACTGCCTCCTTCTTCCTGGTGACCCCAATTATCCCACCACTTATTTTGGCAGGCCGGTTGTAGCACTGCTCTAGCGCCTGGTCAAAGGGCACTCCACTACCTTTCTTGGTCGTGTTCACGACAAATCCACCGTTCATGTAGGAGTCGTACAGGAGTGGGAACTTCTCCTTCAGTTGATAGCAGTCCTGCAGGAATAATGGTGTCCATCGACAGTAGTTTGTTCTCCCAAAAAAGAAGAACAGTGAAGTTGCCCTCTCCACAGCACTGAGGTAGAGAATCCAGTCTCCAGAGCGCAGAGAATTGGTGAGATTCCTGAGTATTGGGAACAGGTCGGAAACGTATGTGTTCCAGTAATCAAATGACTGAGACAGCGATGCCCTTTCCTTAAGGTAGACTTGAAAGGCTGCTTGGATGGTGTCAGCGCACTCCTTTGTGGTGTTCAATTCTTCGCCCGTGAGCTCTTTAGACTGACAGTTGACCTGCAGTGCCTCTAGTTCCGTTCGTCTCTCGGGGTATTTGGAGAGGAATGCTTCTAACATCATAGATGTGAGGACCTCGTGTATCATTGAATGGGCAGCGCGGGCCCTGGAATAGTGGGAACCGGAGATCACGGTCTTGATGACATCAGTACCATAGCACTCTGTCTCAACTAGAACAGCGAAAATTCAAGAGGGCTCCAGGTATGTACCAAGACAGGCCAATACAATCTTCTCCATATGAAACCCACCTAGACCAAGGAATATGTTGTTAAACTGTTCTGGTTTCATGAGCTGGATTTATTTGGCAATACGGTACACACCTTCGTCGGCCCACAACCCACCATAGGTATCACTCTTCTGTTTTAGTGCATCCTGAAAGTTAATCATCGTGGTGAGGATTGCATCGTATGTTGGAGCTGGATAGGGAAGGATGGGGGTAAGAATTGTTGTGGTAGGATGAAAGTTGCATTTGACGGTTGCACTTCTCACGGCTGTAAATCCTGGGACATAGTCACTCTCATGTGTCGCTCTTTTGGAGAAGCGATTGACTATCCACCGAAAATAGTCCGAATTTATTGACTTGGTGGAATCAGTGAAGTCTGTTGCCGTGGCGGAGCTGTCAGTTGTTGTGGGAGAGGGGTCTGTTGACATATCCGAGACTTCTGCTGCTGCAGTAGTGGAGCTCGTTGTGTTTGGATTGGGCTCTCTTGCCATGGCGATGGGACCTGTTGTCAAGGGTGAGGGGTCATATACTACAGTGGTGGACTCTGTTGCTGAGGTAGAGGATTCTGTATATCATGAATATGCTTAATATTAGTATGAAATCGTGTTTAAAATGGCTGTATTTTCGGGCTTTTTAGTCATTTTCTCGTAGAAAACCCATTTGGAAATATATGACCTCCTAAACATGGCTATTCTGAACATTTTAAGCACCTCAGAAAATCTGTAGCTCCAACGGTATAGAAGATAGAGCTATGTCGGAAATAGCACTTCCTATGAAAAAGGGCGTGGTCATTTTTAAAAGGGCGTGGTCATTTTCGGGCTTTTCGCCCCGGATAGAGATTTTGGCACACATCCCAGGTTGTTCCTGGGGGTGATATTAGCCTATAACAGTTGAGTTATCCTCTCCTAAATTATTTGCATACATATGTTAGTCAGGTCCTAGACTACTGGCTCTAATAGGTGGTATTGCCCCCTTTGGCAGAAACAACCTCAAGTAGGCGTTTCTTATAACTGTCTACCAGTCTCTGACATCACCTGGGAGAAATTTTTGCCCACTCTTCCATGCAGAATTCTTACAGCTGTGCGATGTTTGAGGGGTTTCTTGCATGCACAGAACGTTTCGAATCCCCCCACAACATCTCGATGGGATTTAGATCCGGGCTTTGACTTGGCCATTCCAGAACCCTCCATTTCTTTCTTTTCAGCCATTCCTTGGTGGATTTACTGGCATGTTTAGGGTCATTGTCATGTTGCAAGGTCCACCTTCGGTTGAGCTTCAACTTTCCGACAGATGGCCTCACATTATCCTCAAGCACCCTCTGGTACAATGAAGAATTCATTGTGGATTCTATGATGGTGAGCTGCCCAGTCCCTGATGCAGCAAAGCTGCCTCAAACCATAATATTTCCACCACCATGCTTTACAGTTGGTATCAGGTTCTTGTGGTCAAATGCAGTCTTTGGTTTTCGCCAAACATGTCTTGTGGTACTGTGGCCAAATAGCTCCACCTTTGACTCTTTTGTTCAGAGCACATTGTTCCAGAAGTGCTGGTCTTTGCCTAGGTGTTCATTGGCAAACTTTAGTCTTGCCCTGATGTTCTTTCTGGACAGCAAAGGTTTCCTCCTGGCATACCTCCCATGTAGATCAAATTTGTGCAGCCTCTTTCCAATGGTAGACTTGTGCACTTTGACATCAACAGTGGCAAGAGCTCCCTGCAGGTCCCGTGATGACATTCTGGGGGTTCTTAGAGACTTCTTTCAGCATCTTGCGGTCTGCTCTCAGGCTGAAACTGCTGGGGCGGCCTGGCCTGAACAAGTTGGCAGTTGTTTGGAATATTCTCCACTTGTAGACGATCTTCTGGACAGTCGAATGATTGATTTCAAATTGTTTGGAGATCTTTTTAAATCCCTTCCCAGACTTGTAGGCATCTATAACCTTCTTTCTGAAGGCCTCAGAGAGTTATTTTGATCTCGGCATGGTGACGCCGCACACTTCAACAACAAAGAGCAAACCAAACGAAATGTCTGAGGTTTAAATAAGACAGGTTCCTCCAAGATCCTCTAATCATTTGCACCTGAGCTGGTGCACCTGATTCTAATTTTAGGTATTTGAAGTAGTGATAAATGTAGGGGTGTACTTACTTTTTCCACATGCGAAATTTGCATTTATGTTTATTTAAATTATACAATGGACGACAAAATGTAAATGTTTCATGATATTTGTTATATTATATCACCTTTATCTGTCAATATTGTTGAAATGAAGATCAAATAGCTGTGTGTTGAAATATGTTGAAAAAGTCAAAACTTTACATGGGGTGTACTTAATTTTTCACGTGACTGTACATGGCATCAGACATACATGGTGGCGGCCATCTTGGATTTTGACGTGGGTTGCACCCACACACCAAATTCGAATGCGGTCCTTCGCTTACGCATGCACGGACGCCCGCACGCACACCCGCACGCATGGACGGACAGGAAAACCATAGTCCCCCTTTCGCTCCGCAGTACGACGGGGGACAATAATAATCAAGAAATAGGGACAGTTTGGAGAAACGTTTTATCCCATATTTTTTTTCATCGGCACCGTGGTTTATATTATGGGTGCATATTATGTGCATCCATCTGAGCTATCAATTTAGCAATAAGTTGGAAACTCAGGATTGTTTCTTGATTATTATTTTTTTGTGTTAGTGACTGTCCCTATTCGCCCGTAAAACGGGGTGAATAGGGACAGCCATAAAAATCCTATTTATTCCTATTTAACCCATATATGGGGTTAATAGGGACTATAAGTTGCTTTTTTAAAAAACAAGAGAACACTTTCAAACCAAATATCAACAAATCAGTATGGTTATCAATTTTCAGCGAAAAAAGTTTCCGAACTTTTTTTCAGTTTGTGTCCCATTCACCTTGCTGTCCCTATTCACCCCATTTCACGGTACCTGATTTACCACCTATTTACTCAAGATACGACGCACACCAACTTTTTGTTTGCAGGATATCTCAAAAAGTTATGGACAATGGCGATGAAATTTGCTTGACAGTTTTGGTGTGTGACAAGGAAGAAATCATTAGATTTTGGTGAAGATCCAAATCCGGATACTATAATTTTGTCAACGAATCTTCACCATGGAGAGATAGGGACAAAAACTATATATAGCACGATATCTCAAAAAGTTGTGGACGGATTCCGCCGAAACATAACAAACAGGTTGTGTGTGTGACAAGGAAGAATTGATTCCGTTTTGGTGAAGATTTGAATTAGAATCCGTACACGAGAATTTTAAAAGTGATTCTTCACCATTGAGTGAAAGGGTCAGCAGAAACGTTATGTACCATGATGTAAAAAAAAATGGTGGACGAATGATGACAAAATGAAACTATTATTTAAATTATTAATAAAAACCCAACATTTTATCGTGTTTTAAAGTTTTAAACACTTAAATTAACTACAACGTACAATCATGTACGTTGTAGTAACTACAACGTACGTACATCATGAACGTACGTACATACACCATACACGTACGCACAACGTACGGGCACCATCAAACATATTTTTCAGCGTCGACTATCATCACAATCCGTTTCAAGGATCTTTTTTTTTCTCTGACACTCACAGTTCATGTTGCGACGACCATGTACGGAGTACAACCAGGTATCTGGACGTCCGAAGAAACCAGAGGGGACGATTAAAGTGTTTCCAGGAAATTGCTTATTTTGTGACTTTGAGTTGTGACGTGATGAACAAGAAAAACAAGTCAAATGCATGGGCGGCCACACCCCAGGACCATGCGAATCATTTCTCATCAGTGACGTCGATCGGTTTCTTCCTTTTTTTTCCCCCTAATTTCAAAATATCTTCACTCTGTGTCTTGTCCAAGATGCCTTCGTTTTGACACATTGTTGAACTTTGTCACAATATTATACACATGTACAAATTCAAAATTGATATTAATTTAAAACTTGCTTCATTTAAACAGGTAATCATATATTCGTCACTATTGTAAGTTTACAACTACTGTACTGTAATTTGATCAACAATGAAACACGAGATATGAAGAGTATCATATTATTACCTTCTAAATAGGAAACGAATTGTCAAGACACATCAACTCCCTTCGTTCTTCATGTAATTGAATATAATTTGTGTGTTCTGCTTATTCTTTGATGACCTGCACCATTATCCCACCTTTTTCGCCTTGGGTCGGCCGGGGGAAGCTTGGCCATTCTTCACAAACTGTCTGGCCAGGCCTGACATTCGACTTGGCCAGAAATTTGGAAATGGTGCCGGCGATAGCTTGCCTTCTTTTCGCAATAACGTCGTGGGATATTTAACGTCCACTAACTAAGGCTGGCAGACAAGATGCCAGTTCGATGCCCATCCGAGGGACGGCACACACACTGAGGAATCAACCTCCTACCTGTGAAACACCGGGATGACAGTTTATAACTGCGTTGGGGATCGAACCCCGAATGGACAGCAATCTCTCTTAACTATATACACTACATGGCCAAACGGATGTGGACACCCGAACATCACACCCGCATGTGCTCGTCGAACACCTCTTTCCAAAATCATGGCCATTAATACGGAGTTGGTCCCCCTTTTCCCCTTTGCTGCCATAACAGCCTCTGGAAAGCCTACTGCTTCTGGAAAGACTTTCCACGAGATGTTGGAACATTGCTGTGGGGATTTGCTTCCATTCAGCCACAAGAGCATTTGTGAAGTCAAGCACTGATGTTGGGCGATTAGGCCTGCTTCGCAGTCTGTGTTCCAATTCATCCCAAAGGTATTCGATGGGGTTGAGGTCAGGGCTTTGTACAGGCAAATCAAGTTCTTCCACACCGATCTCGACAAACCATTTCTGTATGGACTACGCTTTGTGCACGGGCGCATTGTCATGCTGAAACAGGAAAGGGCCTTCCCCAAACTGTTGCCACAAAGTTGGAAGCACACAATCGTCTAGAATGTCATTGTATATATATATATAATAACCACCTTTAGAGGCCATTTTTCCCCGCAAAGCAGGTGTTGGCCTTTTTCGGGAACCGTGGTTGTTGTTGTTTTTTGGTCCCCTTTTTGAAGCAATGTTTTACGGCCGGATGCCCTTCCTGACGCCAACCCTTTTTGCCGCCTTTAACGACAAACAGGGAATTACCAGTAAACTGGTACTCAATTAGCCGACCTCGGAAGGATGACAGGCTGAGTCAACCCCCCTGGCGTTAATTCAGCGATCGACCGGGATTCAAACCCAGGATCCTAGGATCCTAAGCTGGCACCCTAGCCGCTAGCCCAACACCAGGGCTTTGTATGCTGTAGTCATATCCTAAGCTTTACACCACTCCAGAATGTCATTGTATGCTGTAGCGTAAAGATTTCCCTTCACTGGAACTAAAGGGCCGAGCCCGAACCATGAAAAACAGCCCCTGACCATTATTCCTCCTCCACCAAACATTACAGTTGGCACTTTGCATTCGGGCAGGTAGCGTTCTCCTTGCATCCGACAAACCCAGACCTGTCCATCGGACTGCCAGATGGTGAAGCGTGATTCATCACTCCAGAGAACGCGTTTCCACTGCTAGAGTCCAATGGCGGCAAGCTTTACACCACTCCAGCTGACGATTGACATTGTGCATGGTGATCTTATGTTTGTGTGCGGCTGCTCGGCCATGGAAGCCCATTTCTTGAAGCTCCCGACGGACAGTTGTTTTGCTAACGTTGCTTCCAGAGGCAGTTTAGAACTCGGTAGTGAGTGTTGCAACCGAGAACAGAAGGATTTTTACACGCAACGCGCTTCAGCACTCGGTGGTCCCGTTCTGTGAGCTTGTGTGGCTTTCCACTTCATGGCTGAGCTGTTGTTGCTCCTAGACGTTTGCACTTCACAATAACAGCACTTACAGTTGACCGGGGCAGCTCTCGCAGGGCAGAAATTTGACGAATTGACTTGTGTAAAGGTGGCATCCCATGACAGTGCCACGTTGAAAGTCACTGAGCTCTTCAGTATGGCCCATTCTACTGCCAATGTTTGTCTATGGAGATTGCATGGCTGTGTGCTTGATTATATATTGTCGTGTGCCTGCCCTGTGGTTCAAACCGCAGGTTGACACGGAGGACCAAACGAGCTTTAACTCGGAGGCGTTCAATTCAATGGCAGACCTTCGTTATACCGGCGGGGAGCAAGTGGGGGAGAAGCCATAAGCGCTTACCTTCACGGATCCCACCGGCAGTCTTCTAACCTGCAATAATTAATTCAACCGTCACAGAATTAAAATGGACAAAAATACCGGATTTATTTAAAAACAAGCGTTACGCCCAGGTCCCCCGTCGGTGAAGTGATGCGAGTTGACAAAGTGGAAGACACAAGGTGGCCATCTTGGATTTTGAAGTGGCGACCCAATTTTCAATAGCGTTCTTCCTTATGCCTAGATACATCCAAGCACCAGATTAAAAGTTGGAACTTCGCTTATTTTTCAAGATATTTCGCTCACAAGGTTGACATATATATGGTGGCGGCCATCTTGGATTTTGACGTGGCGACCAAATTTTCAATAGCGTTTTTCCTTATGCCGAGATACACCCACACACCAAATGAGAAGTTGGTACTTCGCTTATTTTTCAAGATATTCATCTCACAAGGTTCAGACATACGTGGCGGCGGCCAT
Organism: Myxine glutinosa; assembly: GCF_964187855.1. Taxonomy (NCBI): domain Eukaryota; kingdom Metazoa; phylum Chordata; class Myxini; order Myxiniformes; family Myxinidae; genus Myxine; species Myxine glutinosa. The sequence goes on along the minus strand of NC_136273.1, from coordinate 53,369,378 downwards.
CTTGGATTTTGACGTGGCGACCCAATTTTCAATAGCGTTCTTCCTTGTGCCGAGATACACCCACACACCGGATCAGAAGTTGGTACTTCGCTTATTTTTCAAGATATTTCGCTCACAAAGTTCAGACGTACATGGCGGTGGCCATTTTGGATTTTGACGTGGCGACCCAATTGTCAATAGCATTCTTCCTTATGCCGAGATACACGCACACGCCAATTTAGAAGTTGGTACTTCGCTTATTTTTCAAGATATTTCGCTCACAAAGTTCAGACATACATGGCGGTGGCCATCTTGGATTTTGACGTGGCGACGCAATTTTCAATAGCGTTCTTCCTTGTGCCTAGATACACCCACACACTAGATTAGAAGTTGGTACCTTCGCTTATTTTTCAAGATATTTCGCTCACAATGTTCAGACATATATATGGTGGCGGCCATCTTGGATATTGACGTGGCGACCCAATTTTCAATGGCGTTCTTCCATGTGCCGAGATACACGCACACGCCAAATTAGAAGTTGGTACTTCGCTTATTTTTCAAGATATTCATCTCACAAGGTTCAGACATACATGGCGGCGGCCATCTTGGATTCTGACGTGGCGACCCATTTTTCAATGGCGTTCTTCGTTGTGTCTCGATGCACCCACACACCAGATTAGAAGTTGGTACTTCGCTTATTTTTCAAGATATTTCGCTCACAAATTTCAGATATATACATGGTGGCGGCCATCTTGGATTTTGACGTGGCGACCCAATTTTCAATAGCCTTATTCCTTATCCCGAGATACACACACACACCAAATTAGAAGTTGGTACTTCGCTTATTTTTCAAGATATTCATCTCACAATGTTCAGACATACATGGCGGTGGCCATCTTGGATTTTGACGTGGCGACCCAATTTTCAATAGCATTCTTCCTTTTGCCTCGATACACCCACACACTGGATTAGAAGTTGGTACTTTTTTTTCTTTTCTTTTTTTTTTTTTTTTTTTTTTTTTTTTTTTTTTTTTGTATACAAGATCGAGGCTCGTGAAAGAGCGAACATTAATCACACAGAAAGACAAACAGACACATAAAACAAATAACATCGGGAGCGGTAGACAAGATGGGGAGAGAGGGGGAAGGACACAAACACAACATTTGAGAGCAGGGACCGAGAGACATGGAGACATCGAGAGATCTGTGGGAGGGAGAGGGCTTTGGGGGGGAGGCATGTGAAGGGGGGGAGGCATGTGAAGGGGGGGGGGGTGGGAGAGGTATAAACATATGGACACTGCCAGGATTTCCAGGAAATAAGTTGGAATTTCAAACAAGGTGGATCTGGGGTGAATTAGTGGGGGTAGAAAAGATCAAGGTTATGGATGGGGGAAGATAAGAGATGGTGGTGAACAGCTGTTTTAAAGACCTGGAGGGAGGAGAGGGATTGAAGGGAGTGTGGGAGTTTGTTCCACAGGCGGGAGAAAAGAGGAATGAAAGAGTGAAGGTGAGCAGAGAGCCGAGATTTCGGCAGTTTAACCATCAGAGGGTTGCTGGCAGATCTTGTGCGACCTGTAGGAATATTTGGGGGACAGAGCACAGAGAGAGCTGGGGGAGCAAGGCCGGAGAGGAGTCGGTAGAAGACAGAAAGACCACCTACCTGCCTGCGGTGAGTGAGTGAAAGGCCCTCAGAGATAGCTTCATCGCGGGAGATTCCAATGATTTTGAAAGCTTTGGATTCAACAGCGTGAAGCCGAGCCAGGTGTGAGGCAGGAGCACCAGCCCATAGGGGAGAACAGTATTCCATAGAGCTGCGGATGAAAGCCTTGTATGTGGTGAGGAGCTCAGGTGTGCCGAGGAAGGACTTCGCACGACGGAGGATGCCCAGTCGGCGACTGGCTTTGGAGGCCAGCTTGGAAATGTGGTTTTCCCAAGAAAGATCATGGCAGATAGTGAGACCCAAAAGCTTGAGTGACAGAACTTCTTGGAGAGGATTGTTGAGAAAGTAGATGGGAGGGTTGTCCAGTCGATCTTTTCGGAGAGACATAGTAAGAGAGTGAGATTTGGCAGGATTGAAAGACATGTTCCACTTGTTTGACCAGTCTGTGATTTTGTCCAGGTCTTCAGAGAGTGAGGAGGCTGCAGACTTACTTCACTTATTTTTCAAGATATTCAGCTCACAAGGTTCAGACATACATGGCATCAGACATGCATGGCGGCGGCCATCTTGGATTTTGACGTGGGTTGCACCCGCACACCAAAATCGAATGCGGTCCTTCACTTACGCACGCACACATGCCCGCATGCACGAACGGACACACGGACGGAGGGGAAAACCATAGTCCCCCTTTCGCTCCGCGGTGCGACGGGGGACAAAAATGCCGGTCACAAAATAATGCACGATAAAAATATATTCCTAATTGGCGTGCTCCCACACAGACCCGATAGTCCAGCGGATAGGTACTAAAAATTAGCGTATTGTGCATTTTATGATAAAAGCATGAAACTTGGCAGACTCGTACGAGACATCATAGGGAACATTTTAAAGGTTGGAGGCATTCTGGATCTATCCTGTGTCAACCGTGGCAGCCATTTTTCCAAGATGGCTCCCATCGAAAATTTTCTGCCGATAACACTGGTCAACAGCCAAATTGGTTCTGACTTATTTTCAACTGTTTTTAACTAATTTGGTGCCCACGAATCCGAATCTGACCCTAAAATTTTGCTGTCACGTAACCTTGATGCAGTACATCATAAGTGTGGAAAAAAAATATTTAGAGCATGCGAATTTCTTGATTAAGTCTCAATAAGTCTATTCATTGTCACAAAAAAATAATATGTACTGAAAGTTTTTATTTACATCACATAAAAAAATGTAAATCTCCAAAAATAATATGAACTTCATAAAATATCACAAAAACAAGCATTCTGAGTATTGCGCTGCAATACATGTCCCCTACCGGCAGTCTGTCGTCCGGAAAACTGTTGCGGAATTATATAATTACCAACTCACGGTCTGAGGTAACCCGGCTAAAAATATATCCGATTTTTACCAAATAAAGTTTATGAATGGTTGCACAGACACCTACTTCTCACTAAAAGTGGAAACAGAATGTAAATTGGAGTTAAAATAAGCCCGCAAGGTTGCTCCGTGGAGCAGCCTGCACGTATTGCACGATGTGTGAATTATATAATTACCAACTCACGGTCTGAGGTAACTCGGCTAGAAATTATCCAATTTGCACCAAATAAAGTTTATGACTGGTTGCACAGACCCCTACGTCTCACTAAAAGTGGAAACAGAATGTAAATTGGAGTTAAAACAAGGAATATTAACAGCTTTGACTTACCGCACTCCAAATTATAGTCCGGAAAACTGTTGGGGAAATTACCAAAGTTCAAAGTGCCATAACTTTGTCAAAAATGATCGAAACGTCGTGAAGTTCGAACTTGCTCTGTATCTTATCATGAGGAAACCATGTAACAAGTTTGAAATCATGAGCATGAAGAGTTTAGAAAAAAAGTCCGGAAAACTGTTCTTTGCGTGACGGACTGATGGACTGACGGACTGACAGACGGAGGGACGGCGTGCAAACCTATATTCCCCTCCGGTCGGGGACTAATAATATGAACTTTAAGTTTTTATTTACATCACATAAAAAAATGCAAATCTCCAAAAATAATATGAACTTTATAAAATATCACAAAAAATAATATGAACTTTAAGTGTTTATTTACATCACATTAAAAGTGCTTCTGAACTTTACTTTTGCGTTTGTAGGAGCAATTACTTTCACGCTGTAAAGTCCAACAGTAGTCGCCCATCATGTTTGGATTGAATCGGCCTTGATATCGAGTCTCCATGATGGCAATTTCCTGGTGAAACCTTTGTCCATGTTCATCACTGACATCGCCAAGATTTTGTGGAAAGAAGTCCAGATGAGAATGGAAGAAATATATCTTAAGTGAGGACCTCCATCCATGTTCCATTCGAGCACCAAGCGCCTGGTAACTCTTCAACATCTTGTCCACAAGCTCTTCATAATTTGGTGCTCGAAAATTTCCAAGGTAATTGTTAGCAAGAGCCACAAAGCTATCCCAAGCAACGCTTTCCAGCTCAGATAGTCTCGTTACAAAGTCCTGATTAGTGGGTACAAGACGAATTTGAGGACCATTGAAAACACCCGGCTTTACTTTGGCCTCAGATACAATGCCTTGGAACTTCATTTAGCAAGTAGTGGAAGCCAGCACCATCTTGATCCATGGCCTTTTTTTTTTTTTTTTTTTTTTTGTATACTGAATCGAGGTTCGTGAAAGAGCTAACATTAACTTCACAAACAACTCGACCAGACAAACAAAATACACAAAAAGAGGGAGCGGAAGACAAGATGGGAGAAAAGGGGAGGCACACACACACAACATCCGAGAGCAGGGAGATGTGTGGAAGGGAGAGGGCCCGGGGGGAGGAGGCGTGGGAAGGGGGGCGAGGGGGGAGGGAGAAGTATAAAGCACAAGGACACCAAGGACTTCCAGGACAAAAGTTGGTATTTCAAAAAGTGGAATTGGGGTGAAATTAGCGGGGGTAGAAAAGATCAAGGTTTTGGATGGGGGAAGATAAGAGATGGTGGTGAACAGCTGTTTTAAAGACTTGGAGGGTGGAGTGGGATTGAAGAGAGTGAGGGAGTTTGTTCCAGAGGCGGGAGAAAAGAGAAATGAAGGAGTGAAGGTGAGCAGAGAGTCTTGATTTTGGCAGTTTAACCAAAAGAGGGTTGCAGGCAGATCTTGTGCGACCTGTAGGAATATTTGCGGGACAGAGCCCAGAGAGAGCTGGGGGGGCAAGGCCAGAGAGGAGTCGGTAGAAGACGGAAAGACCACCAACCTGCCTGCGGTGAGTGAGAGAGAGGCCCTTGGAGTTTGCTTCATCGCGGGAGATTCCAATGATTCTGAATGCTTTGGTTTCAACAGCGTGAAGGCGAGCTAGGTGTGAGGCAGGAGCACAAGCCCAGAGGGGAGAGCAGTATTCCATTGAGCTGCGGATGAAAGCCTTGTATGTGGTGAGGAGCTCAGGTGTGCCAAGGAAGGACTTCGCACGACGGAGGATGCCCAGTCGGCGACTGGCTTTGGAGGCCAGATTTGAAATGTGGTTTTTCCAGGAAAGATCATGGCAGATAGTGAGACCCAAAAGCTTGAGTGACAGAACTTCTTGGAGAGGATTATTCAGAAAGTGGATGGGAGGGTTGTCCAGTCGGTCTTTTCGGAGAGACATCGTAAGAGTGTGAGATTTGTCAGGATTGAAAGACATGTTCCACTTGTTTGCCCAGTCTGTGATTTTGTCAAGGTCTGCAGAGAGTGAGGAGGCTGCAGACTGCCGATCTGAGGGATGAAGAATGGAGCGACAGAGAGTAGAGTCGTCAGCAAAGAGATAGAGAGGATTTTCAAGAGAGTCAGAGAGATCATTGATGAAGACCAGAAAAAGCACAGGGCCCAGAACACTGCCTTGGGGAACTCCAGCCTGAACAGGAAGAGGAGATGAGAGAAACCCATTCAGGGCCACACGTTGACTACGACTAGAGAGGAAGTCCGCCAGCCATGCGTGGAGATTTCCATGGATACCAAAAGAGGAGAGTTTGGTGAGCAGAGCGGGGTGCCAGACCGTATCGAAGGCACGTGATATGTCAAGGGAGACTGCTCTAATTTCCTGTTTGGCATTGAGGACCTCCATCCATTGTTGAGAAAGCAGAAGCAGCATGTCCAGAGTGGAGTGTCCAGGTCTGAAACCAAATTGATGATCAGAGATCAAGCCATTGGAGAAGAGGAAAGATTTCATATCTGAAGCAATGATGGATTCCATGACTTTGCTGATAATTGGGAGGAGGCTGATTGGTCTGTAGTTGCTGGGGTCTGTTTTTGCACCTTTTTGTGCAAAGCGGTGATGTTGGCAGATTTCCAAGCAGATGGAAGATGACCTTGAGCAAAAGAGAGGGTGAAGAGAACAGAGAGGGGGAGTGAAAGAGCGGAAGAACATGATTTTAGGACCCGTGGGCTGATGCCGTCAGGTCCAGTTGCAGAATCAGAGTCGAGGGTTGACAGAAACTTTTCCACCTTGTCAGGAGGAAAGGACACAGAGTCCAGGAGCAGCTGGGTACGACTGGGTACGGTGGGTACAGAGAGGGATGGGTTTGGGACACAAGATTTAGAGGCAAACACAGAGTTGAGGCATTCAGCTTTTTCACGTGCGGAGTCAGCCGTGTGGCCATTTAAGGTGAGGGAGGGGATGGAGGGGGAACAAACACCAGAAACAGATTTCACCAGACCCCATCAGGATTTGGAAGAGGGAGACAGATAAGAGAGTTCGGTCCTGAGGACGGAGAGATATTGTTTCCTGGCTCTCCTGAGGGTGGACACACACTTGTTTCGGGCTTTGTGAAAGGAAATGAGATTTCCTTCCGTTGGATTTGCTTTCCAGGAGACGAAAGCAAGTTGTTTCTGGCCAATAGCCTCACCACAAGATTCCGTGTACCATGGACGGGAGGAAGGGTATGACAACTGAAGACGAGAAGGGATAAATATGTGCATGAGAGAGAGCAATTTACTTTGGAAGAATTCCCAGGATGAGGTGATGTCAGAGGCAGTAGAGATGGGAGACCAGTTCTTCATCTGGTCTCCACAAAGTTCTTCATCAAACCAGGTTTCAAATGAAATGGTGGTAAGAATACCTTCTCAGGGTCAACAAGAGGTTTGTGAATTTCAAATGAAGTGGTGATCCTATGGTATACTGGTTCTCAAACACTGGATGTGCTAGTGAAAATTGGATATCATAATCCAAATCTGCAGGTTCATTTTGGTTAGAATCACCTTAAAATATACGAGAACCATAAAACTTTAAAAATTTTGTTGACCAGTGGAAGTGAATGACAAAATCACTTTTAATAACATATTGTTAATATTTCCATGCTATATAGCAACGTACTCAATCCCACTGATTATAAATATGTCCTATATATATATATTTAATGTATCATATGACCAATATAGGTCCTTTGATGGTCAAAATAAAGAAAATTTGAACAAAAGGCTTAATAATCATGATAATGATTCACGATCCTTTCGGTATCACAACATATATTTTCCTGAATAGTACATTCACGAAACACACACCATGGATGGATATATCCACAGACACACACATAGTGATATATATGTCAAAATATTCTATAATGTTCCCCTATCAAGAAACCAACATCAACAGCTATTTCAGGTGTGTTTATATTTTTGATTTTTGGATATAAACTTTTACTACCTACACAACAGCACTATGATTAATATGTTTCATTTGATTTGTATCTTCCACTTCCTTACATTCTATGACAGAAGTTTTTTGGAAACTTTTAAGTCAAATCTTACAATAAAATATTGACCTACACATGTTGTGTTATGAGTTATTGTTATAAGTATTACAAAATGTATCAAATTATTCAGCTGATTAATTAGAAACAGGTGTTTTTTGCAGAACAGATCCAGAATGCCTCCAATCTTAAAAATATTCCCCATAATATCGAGTTTTAGCGTGCTCGTGCTTCTTATTAGTCCACTACCAGTGTAACACCGGAGGGACTATAAGTTTGCACTCCGTCCCTCCGTCTGTCAGTCCGTCACGCAAAGAACAGTTTTCCGGACTTTTTTTTCTAAACTCTTAATGCTAATGATATCAAACTTGGTAGATGGTTTCCTCATGATAGATTACAGATCAAGTTCGAACTTCACGACGTTTTGATCATTTTTGACAAAGTTATGGCACTTTATATAATATAAATAACCACCTTTAGAAGCCATTTGTCCCCGCAAAGCGGGGGTTGGCCTTTTTCGGGAACCGTGGTTGTTGTTGTTTTTCGGTCCCCTTTTTGAAGCAATGTTTTACGGCCAGATGCCCTTCCTGACGCCAACCCTTTTTGCCGCCTTTAACGACAAACAGGGAATTACCAGTGAACTGGTACTCAATTAGCCGACCTCGGAAGGATGACAGGCTGAGTCAACCCCCCTGGCGTTAATTCAGCGATCAACCGGGATTCGAACCCAGGATTCTAGGATCCTAAGGCGGCACCCTAGCCGCTAGCCCAACACCAGGCTCTTTGAACTTTGGTAATTTCCCCAACAGTTTTCCGGACGACAGACTGCCGGAAGGGGACATGTATTGCAGCGCAATACTCAGAATGCTTGTTAGTCCCCTGTCGTAAGAAGTCAAATCCACAACATTGCCCAATGATAGGTTTAATACAAATTCGAACTCTGGCAACACCTGTAAAATACGATCATGCAATATATCAGGATTATAATAAAGGAGAAGTCAAGCAATTATCAATCAGAGCAAGCAAGCCGTGATCATCTGAATATACACACCATTCAAGTCTACACTGTCACTGATTGCATGTCTCAGGAATGATCCGGAGCAATGGCAGTCCGGGTTCTTATAGACGCCTCTCAGTGGTTAGAGAGAGCATAACACCTGGGTTCAACTTAGGTACAATTTCATTACATTCTCCCCGCCGTTAAAACTACACTTCCGCTAAGGCAGGAATCAAGCATGCAGCCATAATAATAGTAGGGGCAGCAATGGTCAGTCCATGTCAGTCGGTCCATCCGTAGCGATCGGGGCGACGAATCTCCCTTCCGGCACGGTTCCGGAAACTACCGGGTGCTACGTCCCCAAGGCCATAGTCCCCTGCGTCGGAGTAGCCGCCTAAGTCAGGTGACGGAGGTGGCACTACAGAGTCTACAGGTTGGGGTTTGCTTAGCGGTGAGACGGCCGGCAGATACTCCACAGGCGGAGCAATGGGAGAGTTAATGGACTCGTAAATTGGTTCGTCAATTTCCCCGCAAGGGGCCAGGTGGCGTACGGAGACTGTTGACTCGCGTCCATCTGACATCAGCACTCGAGCATGTTCGGGATTAGCTTGGAGTACCTGCACCTTATCCACTAGCGGATCATACTTACTCATGCGGACAGCCCGTTTGAGGTAAGCCGGATCCGGCTCTGCAAGACAACGAGGTAAAGATCGGATACTACCTGAACTCCTCGGGTGAAGAAACATCCGTTCATGGGGAGTTTGATTGGTAGCCGTACACAGTAAAGTCCTGATCGAGTTCAGTGCCGCAGGTAGCGAGCAGGCCCATTTGTCTAGGCCTCGGCTGAGGGACTTAAGGCTCAGCGTAACGGCTCTCCATATAATTCCATTGAAGCGTTCGACCTGTCCATTCGCCTGCGGCCTATACGGAGTGGTATAGCTAGAAGCGACATTATGATGGAGTAAGAAGTTCCTCACTTCCTGGGACAGGAACACCGCGCCTCGATCGGTATGCACGTAGGCTGCATTCCCAAACATAGAAAACAAGTTCTGCAGGCACCGGATAACCGTGGCGGCTGTCATATCTACGCACGGGAAAGCAAAAGGGAATCTCGAAAACTCATCAACAATTGTGAGCAGGTAACGAGAGTTACTCGAAGCCGGTGACGCCAGCAGTGGCCCTTTGAAATCCATCGCCAATCTCTCCCACGGCCTAGTAGCTCGGACTAGCGTTCCCATAGGAGGGTTGTCGAAGCACGGTTTGAGTACAGCACATACAGAACAAGTGCGACAGATTTGACGAACATCCTCAACCGAGTAGGGCAAGTTACGACTACGCACAAAATGAGCGAAACGCGTCACCCCGGGATGGCACAAGGTGTCGTGCAAAGTGTGCAGAACTGCCGAAATCTCGGCTCTCTGCTCACCTTCACTCTTTCATTCCTCTTTTCTCCCGCCTCTGGAACAAACTCCCTCACTCCCTTCAATCCCACTCCTCCCTCCAGGTCTTTAAAACAGCTGTTCACCACCATCTCTTATCTTCCCCCATCCAAAACCTTGATCTTTTCTACCCCCGCTAATTCACCCCAGATCCACCTTGTTTGAAATTCCAACTTCTTTCCTGGAAGTCCTGGCCGTGTCCATATGTTTTATACCTCTCCCACCGCCCCCTTCCCATGCCCCCCCCCCCCCAAAGCCCTCGCCCTCTCTCAGATCTCTCGATGTCTCCATGTCTCTCGGTCCCTGCTCTCAAATGTTGTGTTTGTGTCCTTCCGCCTCTCTCCCCATCTTGTCTTCCGCTCCCGATGTTATATGTTTTATGTGTCGGTTTGTCTTTCTGTGTGATTAATGTTCGCTCTTTCACGAGCCTCGATCTTGTATACAAAAAAAAAAAAAAAAAAAAAAAAAAGATCCTCAAAAGATATGAGACCCGCACACGTCACCGGCCGCGATAAGGCGTCGGCAACTAGGTTATCCCTCCCAGGGCGATATTTGATTGTGTAGCAGAAATCTGCGAGTTCGATACGCCAGCGAGTGATTTTCTCATTCTTAATGCGTTGAGCATGCTGGGTGTCATACATAAATGCAACGCTCAGTTGGTCCATGATAATTTGGAAGCATCGTCCGAGCAAATAGGGACGCCAACGCCGAATCGACTCGACGATGGCATACGCCTCCTTTTCGACAGATGAATGTCTCCGCTCAGCGGAGGAGAGAGTTCGCGAAAAGAAGGCCACAGGGCACCCCCCTTGGGAGAGAGTTGCAGCTATCGCATGATCCGACGCATCACTTTCCAAAACAAAAGATTTATTTTCATCAATCGTCGCCACAGCGGCGCCAGCGATGTCAGACTTAAAGTTATGGAAGGCGGCCTTGGCGGCAAGCCTCATGGGGAACGTGTCGCAGTCCACAAGTGGGCGGAGTTTCACGGAGAAATTTTGCACCCACTTAGAATAATGAGCGAACAGCCCGAGGAAACGCTTCAACGAAGCACGATCGCAGGGCGGGGCCATGTCGAGCAAGGGTCGCAGATGCTCCTTATCCGGAGCAACAGAGCCGTGGGTCACGGTGTACCCCAAAAGGTCTATTGTGCGAGCAGAGTAACGACATTTAGCCTCATTCATAGTTAAGCGATACCTCTGCGCGACCTCGAGGAAGCGTTTCAGATTAGCATCATGATGTTCCTGGTCATACCCGCAAACCGTAAGATTATCCAGATAAACAAAGACATCGATCAAGTTCTCCTTAGCGATGAGGTCATCCATAGCCCTCTGAAAACAGTCGACCCCGTTCGTTACCCCAAAAGGAAGCCGGGTGAACTGGTATAACCTCTGACTCGATTCAAACGCTGTATAGATGCGATCTGCCTCGGAGATGGGGATTTGATGATACGCACTACGCAGATCGAGAGTGCTATAGACCGAATACTGGGCCACCTGTCGAACCAGGGAGTCCATTCCCGGGAGTGGGTAGGCGTCCAGCTGTGTAAACCGATTTTTAGTCTGCGAGTAGTCGATTACCATGCGTTTGCGATGCGATTCGCTTCGTACCACCAGAACTTGGGCTCGCCATTGCGACTGACTAGGTTTTATGATACCTTCCTTTAGTAGCTGGGCCGTTTCTTCCGCAATGAATTGTGCATCAGCTCGTGAGTAGCGTCGCGATTTAATCGTGACAGGTGTACAGTCCGTTGTCATATTTGGGAACAGCGACAGTGGCTCAATTTCCATCCCTGCAAGAGCACACACAGCAAGTGTATCAGTACCACCAAACTCCATTTCCAAACGTCCATGTTGCTTGAGGAAATCATATTCAAGCAAAACTTCTGCACATAATGCTTGTAAGACCATCAGATGCACATCCGGAACCATTCGACCCTTAATCACAAGCTTCAGTCGACATTTCCCTTTTGTGCTAAGCCATAGCCCCTGAGACGCCATAAAGATTCGGCGTCTTGTCCCAAGAATCGGCCATCCATGTTTCTGCACAAGTCGAAAATCAACATAACTATCCGTGGATCCCGTGTCGATCAAAGCATCAGCAAAAATACCCTCGATCATGAGTGGGATTATAGCACGAGCCAGGCCAGGTGGACCTGTAGTTATCGAGTCGTCAAGGCGAGGCGCTCATGCCTCGTGTGTGGATCCAACGCCAGCTAAATTCTTTCATGCCGTTGAAGTCCTTTGTAGGCCAGTCGTGCCGCCTCCAGAGGGCGCACGTGCCACGCGTGAAGTTCCCTGCTTTCGTGCCGTGAAAGTAGCTTGTAGATCATACATGCAGCCTCCGTAGGGCGCTCGAGCCGCGTGTGGAGTTTCAAAGCCAGCATTAGCCGATCGGGTGGTCGATCGCGGAAGTTGGCAGGGCGTCGAAAGAATGCCTGTCAAGGACGATCGCCCCACGTACTCAAGTGTTTGCGCCACTTGTTTAGTCGGCGCGGCGTGTCTCACCAAGGTCGAGCTTGCAGCTCGGGGCCCACGGAAAGGGGCGATCTCCATCAAAGTCGGGCGAGGTGCACTGCGCGCCGTTCGTGCCACCGGCCCGGTGATAAACACATTCATCGTCGAACGGGCTCGTTTGCTCCGCAACGCTCGGCAAAATGTCCCAGCTTTGAGCACAAATGACACTTCGCATCTTTAGCAGGGCAAACTGACTTGGTATGATTCCGATTCCCGCAGAAATAGCACGTAGCTTCACTTCCGGACTTGGGTCCAGCCGCAGCGGTCCAGCCGCAAGCCTGGATCGGGATCTTCGAGAGTGGCTGGGGTCTCCAATTTCGGCGGAGGTGACGAGGCTGCATCCTCGGCCTCGGCGGTAGCTCTCTCGGGTCAAATCTGTTGAGATGTCCCCGCAGTGACGTATGGGCGTTCATACGCGTCGAGTTGTTCCCGTGCTTCGGTATACACGTGAGATAGCTGGAGTGCTTCGGCTAGTGTCAAATCGGCTTCTTCAAGCAGTCTCTGTCTGACGACAGGAGACCTAAGTCCTGCAACGAAAGAATCGCGTACAAGGTCATCACAGACTTGTGCACGAGTGCGTACCTCCGGGGTACTCTCCTTCAATAGGCATTGGAGGTCTCGAGCAAATTGGTCTCGAGTCTCCGTGGGCTGTTGACGTCGCGTCGCAAGCAAATGTCGTGCATAGACCACGCTTCGTTTTTTTATGTAAATACGCTTCAGCTCCGCCACAGCTGCATCAAACGTCTCACAGTGTTCAATTGCCATGTACACGTTATGGTGCACCTTTGCTTGCAGCACTTCGAGTTTTGTTACGTTGGTGACGGCCTCCTGAGCCTTGAACTGGTTTTCCAAGACTTTCAGCCAATGTGTCAGTTCTGCGGCTGCGTCCGCCGCCTAAGGGTCCGCCGCAAAGAGCGGCACTTGGATCATCTTGTGAGTCATGTCGTTCTCGTTCGGGTTCCGTTCTCGTTCAAGACGATGAGACGAATGTATTAATTGTCGTAAGAAGTCAAATCCACAACATTGCCCAATGATAGGTTTAATACAAATTCGAACTCTGGCAACACCTGTAAAATACGATCATGCAATATATCAGGATTATAATAACGGAGAAGTCAAGCAATTATCAATCAGAGCAAGCAAGCCATGATCATCTGAATATACGCACCATTCAAGTCTACGCTGTCACTGATTACATGTCTCAGGAATGAACCGGAGTGATGGCAGTCCGGGTTATTATAGACGCCTCTCAGTGGTTAGAGAGAGCATAACACCTGGGTTCAACTTAGGTACAATTTCATTACATCCCCTACCGGTGTACACCGGAGGCGCCTATAGGTTTGCACTCTGTCCCTCCGTCTGTCAGTCCGTCACGCAAAGAACAGTTTTCCGGACTTTCTTTTTCTAAACTCTTCATGCTAATGATTTCAAACTTCGCACATGGTTTCCTCATGATACGTTACAGATCAAGTTCGAACTTCACGACGTTTCGATCATTTTTGACAAAGTTATGGCACTTTGAACTTTGGGAATTTCCCCAACAGTTTTCCGGACGACAGACTGCCGGTAGGAGACATGTATTTCAGCGCAATACTCAGAATGCTTGTTATTGTAGCTTTTTTGTTTCAGATTGTGGCGAGTGTTAATATAATCGACTGCTTATCACAATGAAGAAAGTGTTCACGCTAGTTGAAAGCAGTGACATCACAAAGTCCGTGAAGGAGGACAAGACACACATGGACTGGAATAAGTGTATCTTCTGCCAGGAAGACACCAGTGAGAAACTCACGTGCCCAGCAGACTTTGCGGATAGGTTCCAAGGAGCTGGTTATACGTCTATTGTTCAAACTTTATCAGCATTCCACGACTTCGGTTGCTTGCCATCAAAGCGAAAGCTGACTCGAATGGACGATGGTGATGGACTGGAGAAAATATTCTTCAATAGGAAAGCAAAATTCCATAAAACATGCAGTCTTAAATTCAACCAAAACGAACTCAAACGTGCAGCTAAGCGGGAGATGTGTGTCACGGATGGGAGTTCTTCTTCTAGTACGAAGGAAAAGTTCACACGTCAAAAGGTCTTCTGAACTGATGATGCTGTTGGCAATTCTTTCTTTTGTGAGAAGCCCGCATCTGATGCCCTACCTCTCCGTAAAGCCCCAACGTTTGGCCTTGACACTCGTGTGCGGCAGTGTGCTATTAAGCTACAAGATGAACGTTTGTTAGCTAAGCTCAGTGAAGGAGACTTAATCGCGACAAAGGCTGAGTACCACATCAAATGCCTTGCGTCGTTGTACAACAGATATCGAGATAAACCCACAGCATCACATGACGAATGCAACACAAACATTGCTCATAGCACTGCATTTGCTGAACGTATTTCATACATGCAAGGTGTTCTTGAGAATGAAGACATTGCCCCTGTATTCCAACTATCTGTATTGAAAAGAACTTTATACTGATAGAGTTGATCAGCTGGGAGAGGGCTCCTCTGTAGTTCACTCCACAAGATTAAAAAACAAAGTTCTAAGCTACTTTCCTGAGTTGGAGGCGCACACTGAAGGCCAGGTTGTGCTTCTTGTGGCCAATGCAAATATCGGTAAATCGCTAAAAAGTTCGTGCCAGCACGATGGTGACAGTGAAGCAGTGTTCCTCTCCCGTGCTGCAAAATTGTTCGCAGAGACATGTTGACAATGAAATGCTTACCGTTCAGTGGTTCATTCAAAGAAGATTGTCAAGAAAATTCCGTGCCTCACTCATTGCTGATGCTGGTCACAATGATCATGTATGGGCCAAATAATAAGAACCAAGAAAACTATTTGGCGCAGCCAGCTTTGTCCTTATCACAATTGATGACATATAACAGCTGTGTGCATCGACGACAACAAACATCACAGGAAACCAGACATACCGAACAGCGTGAGACGCCACTTCCACTCTTTCTCGGAGCATTGATCTACTCAAGGACAAGATCTCGAGATCTAGTTGATACACTTTATAGGCTGGGATTGTCTGTTTCACATGACCGTGTGCTCGGCATGTCTGCAGACCTAGGCAACTCTGCTCCATGGAAATCAACTCCGTGGAAGCTCCGATGACAATTGTAAACACGGCCAGACAGACTGTTCACACAAAAAGCCAGGAACATAGAAAATATACCACCAACACAGGATGTTCTATTTCAACATCTGCTTCGAGTGGGATATCAGGCTGGCCACGTATGGGGTCAGACCCTGCTAAAAGCGCCACACCTGCCCAGCCCAGCAAATTTCGGTTGGACACGAAAGAACGATTCGGCGGAATGGGAAGTGATGTGGATGAATCTGCCTACTGCTGGCAGGGGCGCCGCCAGGGATTTTGGGCCCCATGAAAAGATATCACAATGGGACCCTATGAAGCACGCGCGCACATTTTTTCCACGACATTTTTGCTAGGAGGTTGAAACAATGCTTATATTTCTGCATACAGCATGGAATTCACTATTTGATGCAAGACTGATACCCACACAAGCAGTAGCGGACTGGGTCTTAAAACCGGCCCGGGCATCCTTCACCTAGGTCGGCCCATTATTCATTAATATGTTGCTTATCTGAGAAAATAGACAAAATGCTTGAAAAAAAAAACTAAATAAAATCCTCGAAAAATTAAATTTATTTTCAGTAACACAAGCACATGTCATGTCTAAGAGAGTAGGTGCCTGCGCAGTTCGCTGCTTCTGGTAGCCACACCATCAATGATATCATTAGTTTCAAGTTTGGCCAGGATCCCTTTTTCCACAGACATCAACATGAACGCCTCAAGATGTTCTTGTGTCATTGTACTTCGCAGAAGGCTTTTGATTCTCTTCAAAGCAGAGAAAGACCGTTCACATGCCACTTGTGACACAGGCAGCGTTAGCAGCAGCTTGTAGGCAAGCCCAATGCTCTTGTATGCATCAGTGAAGAGGTTCAACTTGAGGAGCACCTTGTATCAGCAGAGAGGACAGGCTTTACATGACTTACAAGTACTTGGCAGAGTCTTACTGTCCTGTTCAGACTCACTGTCCTCCTGCACTGTATAAGCATCTGCTACTGATTGTTTCAGTGTTGATCATTGTTCTCCAAGGCTTCGCAGTTCTTTTCATGGTTGTTCTGCAGTGACACCATCATCAAATCTCAGCAAATATTTATGCAGCTCTTCCATAGCTCCCGATGGCACTTGATCAAAGTTCCTTGGGTGAAGAAGTGAGAGATCAGCATACAATGTTGATGTTGCTGATCTGTCAAACCGCTGCTCAATGCTGCTCACAATAGTGTCAACTATTCGGCTGTACCAATTTACACAATAGTGTCCAATTTAGCATCGTAAGTCAGTTCGCGACATTGTTATCAATACCAGATCAGTAGTCAGTAGACCTATCTAAACTTACTAGGCTTATCGACTCAAAATCCTTTTAACTGTTGACTTGGTAGTTTTTATAATGAAGGAAACACGTATCGGGAGTACATACGACACAGCGATTGTGAATGTGACAGCTCTGAGGCGTCTTTCGCTTTGCATCGCAATGACGGCGAGCACCAACATGGCGGCAGTAAGACTAAAATCTGGCTTAAAGCCCCCTCACCACCCAAAGCCTTTAACCAGACATATTAACACGCTCCTCCCCCTTCATTCCCGTTCTTCATAGCAAAGCGGTAAAAATTGTTGTATCGCCATTATACTTGTCACTGCTGCCAACGCGACGCCATGGCATTATTCATTACATTCATTCATTCATTTAATGATCATTAAACATTATTCATACGCTCATTAAACGTTCATTAAACATGAAACGTTCATTAAACATTAAACGTACATTAAACGATTACGAAAATAAAAACGAGAACACAAACATCGTCACAAACGTTACGTTACGTAATTCAAACCATGAACACATCAAATATCGGAGAGGCCATTGCCCAAACGATTTGTTTTCTCTGGTACATGTTTCTGGGCGGGTACCGTTTCAGATAAACCGGTAAAATGCCTCCCAAACAGAAAGCCTCATTAACGAAAACGTCCAAGGAAGCTGTTGCAAGAAAGAAGGCTCGCCTAGACGAGGACTATCGGAAGCAGGAACAAGGACGTAACACAGCTGCACACCAGTCTCGGAAGCAGTCTGAGGAATACAGATCTGGTGAACAAGGACGTGACACAGCTGCACACCAGTCTCGGACTCGGAGGCAGTCCGAGGAATCCAGATCTGGTGAACAAGGACGTGACACAGCTGCACACCAGTCTCGGAGGCAGTCCGAGGAATACAGATCTGGTGAACAAGGACGTGGCACAGCTGCACACCAGTCTCGGACTCGGAGGCAGTCTGAGGAATACAGATCTGGTGAACAAGGACGTGACACAGCTGCACACCAGTCTCGGAGGCAGTCCGAGGAATACAGATCTGGTGAACAAGGACGGGACACAGCTGCACACCAGTCTTGGAGGCAGTCCGAGGAATACAGATCTGGTGAACAAGGACGTGACACAGCTGCACACCAGTCTCGGAGGCAGTCCGAGGAATACAGATCTGGTGAACAAGGACGTGACACAGGTGCACACCAGCACAGTGATGTGGCTTTTATTGAAATTCTAAAGATACAGTTTAGATTTTGATGATTTGCGTGTGATATGATTGAACGGATGTTTATATAAATCGTTTAAATAATATAATCGTTTATATAAATCGTTTTCTCTCTCCTGTCTTTCTTTTCTTTTTTGACACCCAGATTTGTTTTTAGCTGAGACCTGACGCTCCTGAACCGGCACTTCTCACGCTCAATTCACTGTCTGCTAGCAAGCCGTTCGGGTCTGGTTTGGGGGCAGGACCAAACCATTTCATGTAAATAGAGGGGGGGGGGGAGTTTGGGCAATACAGAGGCTCTCTGGATGTTTACTTTTTTTACCAAAAACATGAAAAGAAAAAGAACTGTTAGTTTTATTGGTCTATTATTCTATTAAAGATGATAGGTTAACAATTTAATATTGAGAATTTTTACCTAATGTTCCAATAATTTTTAGGGCCCCTGTCAGTGCAGGGCCCTTGGAATCATCCTAACTTATCCCCCCCTTACGGCGCCCCTGCCCTTAACCATTTATACTAATCCACCAAAAAACCTTTTAGTACTGACAATTTCCAAGTTTCATGTCCTGGCAACTGGACTATTGATGTACTGCGGGAGAGAAATCGCTTTCTTTTCCCACTCCTTGGAGGCATTTTTAGTGCAACATTTAAAAAATGTCAATGAGCGCCATCAACGTGGGTTTATATACAGCGCGCTCTTTATCAAAGCAGAACAAAATATACGCCTTTAATATTAATTTATTAATAAAGTATTTTAGGTACACGCCTCATGAGGTTAAAAAGGTGCAGGTATGTTTTAACCACAATGCATGTAATGAAATACTTTACATCACAGCCACGAAATTAAAAACACCTCACCACCACGAAATTGAAAACACCTCACCACCACGTAATTATAAATACCTCACCACCACGTAATTATAAATACCTCACCACCATGTGATTTAAAAACACCTCACCACCACATAATTCAAAATACCGCACCATCACGTGATTCAAAACCACCACATCGTTATTAAAAACACTTCACAACCACGGAAACAAAAGTTTGAGGGAGTCGTTAAGTGAGAACACAGACACTGCCCAGATGTGTAGATATATAGATAAATGACTGTACCTGAGTTGCCGTTTTGTCATGGTTTAAACCAATCATAATTCAAACAATTATTTTGCACAAATGTATTTGTAATATACGTGATATCACATTTTAGAAACAATTGAAGTTGAAAAAAAAAATGTCCCCAAAATAAAATCCCCCCCCCCCCAAAAAAAAAAATTGGAATTTTTTCTAAAAAAATACCCTTAGGACATACCGACGGGAGAGATATGTGCATACCAGAAGTTTGGTACGATTTCACAAAAGTTTGAGAAAGTAGTTCAGTGACAAGACAACACAAGACAACACAGGACAGGAAGGACGCTGCACAGATATATATATAGATATACAGACTTGGCATTTAATATGGAATATTTTTTTTGTGGGGGTGAACTTACTTTTCAAGATGTCTTAGAACCAAAAGTTCATTGGAATTATGTTGAAATTATTCTAGATTTTGTTAATGTGTCCTTTAAAAGGACAGGATCAGGATCTCGCGAGATCCTGGAGACGGTGGCAGGGGTTTTCGACGGTCCACACGGTCTCCACGTTTTTCAAAGTTAAGTCTGTTCACAATTGTATTTTGTCGAAACTGTATTTATCGTACGGTGTGTGAACTTATAGTGTCCCCCTTGGAAGTTTCTCGGTGTTTATCTTTCATAAATAAATCGTTTGTTTGCTGCGTCGCGAGCAAGGCCTTGCAGCCTCAGGCTTCCCCCGTCGAAGGTTGTTCCTTCCTTCGCTGTTTTGCTAGCTTTTTTGATTTCCCCTTCTCCACCAAGCTTCACCAAACATCTACTATTTGTCTAACGTTGTAACCCCCACACCCCCCCCCCCCAAAAAACAAAAAAAACAAACAAAAAAAATCTTTTATTTCCCTTTCTCCTGTCTCGCCCCGCCCCCATTTTCCCCTTGCCTTCCACCTTTTGCCCTGTTCAAGTGACTCGTGGTCGTCGCTCTAGGCTTCCTCTCCCCATTGGTATTTTTGTGAATATAAGATTGTTCTTCACAGTTCTGTTTAAATATGTTTCAACTATCCCCTTCAGTGTTTTATTCAGTGGTTTATTACAACACGCTGTTTTCCTTCTTATTTAAAAGGCTCCTTTCAATTTCCTCTTCAACTCATTCCATTTCAAAAAAATATTCAATCTCTTATGATTCCAAATCACTCCATGCTCTAAATTCTCATTCATTCCATCCCTCCTCCATCGTTCTTAAACGAATCGCTAACTTGAAAATCACAACAAACCCAATTTGTTATATATGTTCATCTTTCATTCATCATCCACTTTCTAAACTCCCTCCTTGCCCCTCCCCTTCAAATCTCCCCCCCAACCATCCCTCCCAAATTCTCCTTCCTCCCACCTCCTTCTCAAAGCTGCCTCCTCCCCACTTCCTCTCCCTCCTATGTCATACCTCCACCTCCCCCAACCTTCTACTTTCCTCTGCCCCCCCTCAAAGAAACTCTCACTGTGCCTCATTCCATCACCATCAAACCTTTCGTCCTCCTCATCCTTCCCTTTCTTGTAACTCTTCTGTAATCTCTGACACACTATCAACTGCTCTTCCTACATCCCCCTCTCACCCTTCATCTGACCCTACCCCTCCCCTCCCCTGTCCTGCACCCGATGCTCCCCCTCTCTCCTCACTAATGGTATGGACCTCAAACATCCGGGGCCTTCGCTCAAACCTGATTGATCTCTCCATTCAGGTTGCTTCTGAAAATCCAGACTTGATCTGCTTAACAGAAACTTTCCTTCTTCAAGATGTCTCTGATTCCTTAATATCTCTTCCTGGTTACTCCCTCCTCCGGTACGATAGACCTGATCCTCGTCCTGGTGGTGGGGTGGCTATCTTTATCAAAAACTCTCTTCCTCACTCTCCCTGCACTGCCCTCTCTCCACCCCACCCATAGGAGTACCTCTGGCTACGGCTTCCTCTCCGCTCCCACCTTTTGTTCATATGTGTTCTGTACCATCCTCCAAACAGTGATGACTCCATTTACATTTCTCTGTCAGACAACTTGGACCAACTTCTATCAACTCATCCAAACTCTCTCTTCCTCATATGTGGCGACTTCAACTGTCATCATGCCAGCTGGCTGGGTGTGGGTTCATCTCTCACCAGCCATGGCACCTCAGCAAAGGACTTCTGCGACTCATTGGGACTGACACAATCTGTCAATTTCCCGACCCGGATCTCAGTCAATGGAGTATCTTCTCTTCTGGACTTGGTTATGACTAACTTACCTGGAAATGTCTGCTGCTCTTCTTCTGCTCCAATCGGTTCTTCTGATCATGTGCTTGTTAAAGTGGACATCTCACTGGCCATTCTCAGAGAGCCTCCTCAGCGCCGATGAGTCTGGCATTTCACTCAGGCCAACTGGCACGGTCTGCAAGCAGCCATCAATCAATTGGACTGGTCTCCCATCTCTAATGCCTCTGACATCAATTCTTCTTGGGAATTCTTCCAAAGCAAACTGCTCTCTCTCATGCACAGATTTATCCCATCTCGTCTTCAGTTGTCTTACTCTTCCTCCCGTCCATGGTACACTGAATCTTGTGGTGAGGCAGTTGCCCTGAAACAACTTGCCTTTGCGTCTTGGAAGGCAAATCCAACTGAAGGCAATCTCAGATCCTAACACCAAGCTCGAAACAAGTGTGTTTCTACCCTCAGGAGTGCCAGGAAGCACTATCTCTCCACACTCAAGATTGAGCTCTCAAACCTGTCTCCTTCCTCCAAATCCTGGTGGCGTCTGGTCAAATCAGTTTCTGGTGTTTGTTCCCCCTCCATCCCCTCCCTTACCTCAAATGGCTACACAGTTGACACTGCACGTGACAAAGCCGAATGCCTCAACTCTGTGTTTGCCTCAAAATCTTGTGTCCCAAACCCATCTCTCTCTGTTTCCACCTTTCCCAGTCGAACCCAACTGCTCCTGGATTCTGTGTCCTTCTCTCCTGACAAGGTGGAGAAGTTTTTATCAAACCTCGACTCTGATTCTGCAACTGGACCAGATGGCATCAGCCCTCGGGTCCTAAAATCCTGCTCTGCCGCTCTATCTCACCCTCTCTCTGTTCTTTTCACCCTCTCTTTTGCTCAAGGTCATCTGCCAGCATCTTGGAAATCAGCAAACATTACCGCCTTGCACAAAAAAGGTGCAAAAACAGATCCTTGCAACTACAGACCAATCAGCCTGCTCCCAATTATCAGCAAAGCCTTGGAATCCATCATTGCTTCAGATATCAAATCCTTCCTCTTCTCCAATGGCTTGATCTCTGATCATCAATTTGGATTCAGACCAGGTCATTCTACTCTGGACATGTTGCTTCTGCTGTCTCAACAATGGATGGAGGTCCTCAATGCCAAACAGGAAATCAGAGCTGTCTCACTTGACATGTCACGTGCCTTCGATACAGTCTGGCACCCAGCTCTGCTCACCAAACTCACCTCCTATGGTATTCAGGGAAATCTCCACTCATGGCTTGCGGATTTCCTCTCT
This sequence comes from Myxine glutinosa, assembly GCF_964187855.1. Classification (NCBI taxonomy): domain Eukaryota; kingdom Metazoa; phylum Chordata; class Myxini; order Myxiniformes; family Myxinidae; genus Myxine; species Myxine glutinosa. The sequence goes on along the minus strand of NC_136273.1, from coordinate 53,346,911 downwards.
GGTCGTAGGCAACGTGTGGCCCTGAATGGATTTCTCTCATCTTCCCTTCCTGTTCTGGCTGGAGTTCCCCAAGGTAGTGTTCTGGGCCCTGTGCTATTTCTGGTCTTCATCAATGACCTCTCTGACTCTCTGGAAAATCCTCTCTATCACTTTGCTGATGACTCCACTATCTGCCGCTCCATTCCTCATCCCTCAGATCGGCAGTCTGCAGCCTCCTCACTCTCTGCAGACCTGGACAAAATCACAGACTGGTCAAACAAGTGGAACATGTCTTTCAATCCTGACAAATCTCACACTCTTACAATGTCTCTCCGAAAGGACCGACTGGACAACCTTCCCATCTACTTTCTCAACAATCCTCTCCAAGAAGTTCTGTCGCTCAAGCTTTTGGGTCTCACTATCTGCCATGATCTTTCTTGGGAAAACCACATTTCCAAGCTGGCCTCCAAAGCCAGTCGCCGACTGGGCATCCTCCGTCGTGCGAAGTCCTTCCTAGGCACACCTGAGCTCCTCACCACATACAAGGCTTTCATCCGCAGCTCAATGGAATACTGTTCTCCCCTATGGGCTGGTGCTCCTGCCTCACACCTAGCTCGGCTTCACGCTGTTGAAACCAAAGCTTTCAGAATCATTGGAATCTCCCGCGATGAAGCTATCTCTGAGGGCCTTTCACTCACTCACCGCAGGCAGGTAGGTGGTCTTACTGTCTTCTACCGACTCCTCTCCGGCCTTGCTCCTCCAGCTCTCTCTGTGCTCTGTCCCCCCAATATTCCTTCAGGTCGCACAAGATCTGCCTGCAACCCTCTTATGGTTAAACTGCCAAAGTCTCGGCTCTCTGCTCACCTTCACTCTTTCATTCCCCTTTTCTCCCGCCTCTGGAACAAACTCCCCCACTCCCTTCAATCCCACTCCTCCCTCCAGGTCTTTAAAACAGCTGTTCACCACCATCTCTTATCTTCCCCCATCGAAAACCTTCATCTTTTCTACCCCCGGTAATTCACCCCAGAGTCCTTGCAGTGTTCATATGTTTTATTCCTCTCCCACCTCCCCCCAAGTCCTCCCGAAGTCCCTGCTCTCAAATGTTGTGTTTGTGTCCTTCCCCCTCTCTCCCCATCTTGTCTGCCGCTCCCCTTGTTTTTTGTTTTGTGTGTCGGTTTGTCTTTTTGTGTGATTAATGTTAGCTCTTTCACGAGCCTCGATCTTGTATACCAAAAAAAAAGAAAAAAAAAAAAGAAAAAAAGAAACAAAAACCACATTTGACATTTCGAAACAAATTAATTGATCCTTGAAAGTGATGTAAACTGATATCGAACTCAATTCATGGACAGTACTGTGTTAAACTTCTGTACGTTTTCCAGAAGTATCTCTTTATTTTGCACATAAGCCAAAATATTTTTTAACAAAAACAAAAGTTAAATTACGACTGGGATTACGGACAGTAAAATTACAGTTCAGTACTTCGTGTAACCCCCACGAGCATTTAGGAGAGCACGTACACGTTGAGGCATACTGTTCACGAGATTTGCCAAGGTTTGGACAGGAATCGCTTGCCATGCAGTGACAATAGCCTGCTGCAATTCATGCACAGAGGTCGGCTGCTGGTCCAAATGGTCGATTTGACGCGTTAATTCTGCCCACAAGTTCTCCATCTGATTCATATACAGGGACATGGCAGGCCACTCCATATGCTCTACACCACGGTCACCAAGAAAGTGTTGGATCATACGAGCACGATGAGGCCTTGCATTGTCATCTTGGAAGACAAAGTTTCCTCGAAAGGCTGCACGAGCAAATGGAAGCAATGTTTCTTCCAGAATGGCCCTGTACTTGAACTGTTGCAGGTTTCCATTCAGAACAACCAGGTCAGTTTTGCCCCCTGCATGAAAAGCAGCCCAAACGGTCACCCCACCACCTCCAGCTTGGACTCTTGGCACTATACAATCTTTGTTGTAGGCTTCATGCACTTGTCTGCGCATTCGGACGCGGCCATCTTGACGATAGACCAGAAATCTAGACTCGTCACTGAAGATCACGTGATTCCAGTGTCCTGGCTGCCATTGACGGTGCTCTCTGGCCCACTGCAATCGGCGCTGGCGGTGTTGTCTGGTCAGGCGTGGCTTTCTCAGGGGACGCCTGGCACGATAGCCTGCTTGAACCAGTCATTGGTTGACTAGCCTTCTGGATACAGGCACATTTGTCAGTTGCTGCCACTCAGCCCTAAGCCGATTAGCTGACTTGGTACGGCCATTGCGGACTAACCGGTGCAGCTGGCGATCATCCCTCCTTGTGGTTCTGCGGGGACGTCCTGGCCTCGGTATTGGAGTAGGGACACCCCTTTGAGCATTTCGTTTCAGGATCTTTCACACCTGACCTTGAGTGATGCCATACTGCCGAGTAATAGCACGCTGTTTCATGCCATAATTTTGTAAAGCCACCACTCCATGACAAACAGCATTGTCGAGTTGACGGACCATCTCCAGAGGAAGCGGCAATAACTTTTGGAGACGTGCAGCAGTTGTTTTCCACTAATACAGAACACAACAACCCTTGTATACCCGACTGTGAAGCCAATCATCAAATGCACCTGTCCGTATATTTTGCCACGCCACCTGTGATATAATCCTGTTGACTTCTTGCTGCGACAGACAATCAGTGACATGGTTCTTTTAACAAATAAATCACCAAAGTGTAAAAGAAACTCACCAGATTGATATACTGAGTTAAGAAAGTAAACCCAAGTCAAACCCAAGAAAGTAAACCCTTTCCACTTTCGATTTCGAATACGAATCGAATACGAGCTTGAGTCGAGAGGGCGAATGTACGGGTTGGGAATGTACGGGTCTCCCTTCCCCCGCCCGGCAACGCCGGTACTGGAGGGCGTGGGTCACAGGATCGGTGAGTCTCCAAAATCCGCTTCGTGCTCTTGCGAAGATGCAGGACGATGTCGCGATTGTTGTGCTGCTCTCCGACCATGAGAACTGCAACGTCATTGTTGACTGGCCCTCCCCTTCCCTCCCCCCTCCCTCCCACCTCCACCCTACCCCTTCTCCCCTCCCCCTCCCTTTCCCCCCTCCCCCTCCCTTTTCCCCCTCCCCCTCCCTTTTCCCCCTCCCCCTCCCTTTCCCCCCCTCCCTTTTCCCCTCCCCCTCCCCCTCCCTTTTCCCCTCCCCGCTCCCTTTCCCCTCCCCCTCCCTTTCCCCTCCCCCTCCCATTCCCCTCGCCCTCCCTTTCCCCCCTCTCCCCTTTTCCACCTCCCCCTCCCTTTTCCCCTCCCCCTCCCTTTTCCCCTCCGCCTCCCCTCCCATTCCCCTCCCCCCTCCCCCTCCCTTTCCCCCTCCCCCTCCCTTTTCCCCTCCCCCCTCCCTTGCCCCCCTCCCCCGTCCATCCTCCCCCTCCCTCCCCCTTCCACCCTACCCCTTCTCCCCCTCCCCCTCCCTTTCCCCCTCCCCCCTCCCTTTTCCCCTCCCCCTTCCGCTCCCCCTCCCCTCCGCTCCCCCCTCCCCCGCTACCCCCTTCCCCCTCCCGCTCCCCCTCCCATCCCTCACCCTCCCCCTCCCATCCCTCACCCTCCCCCTCCCGCCTCACCTCCCCCCTCACCTCCCCCCTCCCCTCCCCCCAGCCACTCCCCCATCCCCCCTCCCACCCCCTCACCCTCCCCCCTCCAATCCCTCCCCCTCCCCCCTCCCCCCACCCCCTCTTCTCCCCTCCCCCCTCTTCTCCCCTCCCCTCCTCTTCTCCCCTCCCCTGCCCCCTCCCATCCCCCGCCCAGCAATGCCGGGTCCTTCTGCTAGTATATATATATATATATATATATATATATATCTATCTATAATTCCAGTAATCTCTGTCTGTCTGTACGTTTGTTTGTCTGTGACCGCTGTTTCTCGACAACCACGGGTCCGATATACTTTTAACTTGCCAGGTATATTGCTGGGGACCCGAGGATGTGCCTTTTCAAGGTTTCATATTAATCGGACAATTACTTACCGAGCTATGTCCAAAAAACGATTCAACCAATCAGAGAGCAGCGAACGATCACGTGTGCCGAACGTGGCGGGCACACTCTGCCTCGGATGGCACATTTGAGAGCGTATTCATTTATTTCACGTTTGCAAACTATGTTGGGTTGGCGTTAAACTATGTTTTACAACTAATAAAAACGAATTTGCGATTCATTCGCTTTCCTGCGCGTTTGTGCACGCGATGGCGATTTCTTTACCAAACTCCGGAAGCCGTTCGCTTTGGACCAAACCATTGCATGTAAATAGAGGGGGGGGATTGTCACCACTCGCAAGCAGTTCGCTTTGGACCAAACCATTTCATGTAAATAGAGGGGGGGGATATAATTTTAGATAGATATATAGTACGGGCATGCCCTAGTATCTATAATTCCAGTAATCTCTGTCTGTACGTTTGTCTGTGACCGCTGTTTCTCGACAACCACGGGTCCGATATACTTTTAACTTGCCAGGTATATTGCTGGGGACCCGAGGATGTGCCTTTTCAAGGTTTCATATTAATCGGACAATTACTTACCGAGCTATGTCCAAAAAACGATTCAACCAATCAGAGAGCAGCGAACGATCGCGTGTGCCGAACGTGGCGGGCACACTCTGTCTCGGATGGCACATTTGAGAGCGTATTCATTTATTTCACGTTTGCAAACTATGTTGGCGTTAAACTATGTTTTACAACTAATAAAAACGAATTTGCGATTCATTCGCTTTCCTGCGCGTTTGTGCACGCGATGGCGATTTCTTTACCAAACTCCGGAAGCCGTTCGCTTTGGACCAAACCATTGCATGTAAATAGAGGGGGGGGATTGTCACCACTCGCAAGCCGTTCGCTTTGGACCAAACCATTTCATGTAAATAGAGGGGGGGGATATAATTTTAGATATAGATATAGTACGGGCATGCCCTAGTATATATAAAACACAGTTCGTGTGTGTGTGTGTGTGTGTGTGTGTAATGTTACCGATAGACTCCTAAACGGAGAGGCTCACAAACTTGATATTTGGCACAAACATGGCCATTGAAACATCCCCCCCCCCCCAAAGCCCTCGCCCTCTCTCAGATCTCTCGATGTCTCCATGTCTCTCGGTCCCTGCTCTCAAATGTTGTGTTTGTGTCCTTCCCCCTCTCTCCCAATCTTGTCTACCGCTCCCTATGTTATATGTTTTATGTGTCGGTTTGTCTTTCTGTGTAATTAATGTTCGCTCTTTCACGAGCCTCGATCTTGTATACAAAAAAAAAAAAAAAAAAAAAAAAAATATTGAGCCTGGTACGAACATGGTCGATCTAAAAATTTATTTCATAATATTTTTTAACCATATTTTTACCTCAGCGCATTTCAGCGAGGAATATTATGACCGGAATGGCAGAGCAGCGCGCTGATTCGCTCAGAGCGATCACGTGATGTTCAAACTTTGCCGCCATAATCTTACAGTTATGCGTTCGCACGTAATTCAGTTTTTTCACATTTCAGCGAGGAACATTGCCATTCACAACACATAGGTTTTTTTTTTCTTTCATCTTTAGATCCATATTTTTAGCCATAATGTAGCGTAGCTAACGTAGCGTTAGCATAACGTAGTGATCCTTGCTCAGGATCTTTGTCAGGTTCACGAGCGAGTTAGCCAAAATGTAAAAGTGAAAATATATCGAATTTTTTATTCATATTTACCTCAGCGCATTTCAGTGAGGAACATTATACACGGAATCTCAGCTGGTCGCAGAGCAGCGCGCTGATTCGCTCAGAGCGATCACGTGATGTTCCAACTTTGCCGCCATAATCTCACAGTTATGCATTCGCACGTAATTCAGTTTTTTCACATTTCAGCGAGGAACATTGCCATTCACAACACATAGGTTTTTTTTCACTTTCATCTGATATTTGTGATTTATTTCAAACAAACTGTATTTCCCATCTACACGGCCATGTATTCCTATTAACGTTATGTAAAGTACATAAATTGTGTGGATTACATCATTTGTGGATGTGATCAATTGCCAGTAACCATCTATATCCCTCCCCTCCCCTTCCCTCCTCCCCCTCCCTTTCCCCCCACCCCTCCCGCTACCCTTCCCCCTCCACCCGACCCTCTCCCCTTCCCCCTCCCTTCCCCCCATGCCCCTCCCTTTCCCCCCTACCCCTTCCTTTCCGCCCTACCCCTTCCCCATCCCCCTCCCCCTCCCTTTCCCCCATGCTCCTCCCTTCCCCCTACCCCTTCCTTTCTGCCCTACCCCTTCCCCACCCCTCCCCCTCCCATCCCTCACCCTCCCCCTCCCGCCCGCCTCACCTCCCCCCTCACCTCCCCCTCCCCTCCCCCCAGCCACTCCCCCATCCCCCCTCCACCCCCTCACCCTCCCCCCTCCAATCCCCCCCCCTCCCCCCACCCCCTCTTCTCCCCTCCCCCCCTCTTCTCCCTCTTCCCTCCTCTTCTCCCCTCCCCTGCCCCCTCCCATCCCCCGCCCAGCAATGCCGGGTCCTTCTGCTAGTATATATATATATATATATATATATATATATATCTATCTATAATTCCAGTAATCTCTGTCTGTACGTTTGTCTGTGACCGCTGTTTCTCGACAACCACGGGTCCGATATACTTTTAACTTGCCAGGTATATTGCTGGGGACCCGAGGATGTGCCTTTTCAAGGTTTCATATTAATCGGACAATTACTTACCGAGCTATGTCCAAAAAACGATTCAACCAATCAGAGAGCAGCGAACGATCGCGTGTGCCGAACGTGGCGGGCACACTCTGCCTCGGATGGCACATTTGAGAGCGTATTCATTTATTTCACGTTTGCAAACTATGTTGGCGTTAAACTATGTTTTACAACTAATAAAAACGAATTTGCGATTCATTCGCTTTCCTGCGCGTTTGTGCACGCGATGGCGATTTCTTTACCAAACTCCGGAAGCCGTTCGCTTTGGACCAAACCATTGCATGTAAATAGAGGGGGGGGATTGTCACCACTCGCAAGCCGTTCGCTTTGGACCAAACCATTTCATGTAAATAGAGGGGGGGGATATAATTTTAGATATAGATATAGTACGGGCATGCCCTAGTATATATAAAACACAGTTCGTGTGTGTGTGTGTGTGTGTGTGTGTAATGTTACCGATAGACTCCTAAACGGAGAGGCTCACAAACTTGATATTTGGCACAAACATGGCCATTGAAACATCCCCCCCCCCCCCCAAAGCCCTCGCCCTCTCTCAGATCTCTCGATGTCTCCATGTCTCTCGGTCCCTGCTCTCAAATGTTGTGTTTGTGTCCTTCCCCCTCTCTCCCATCTTGTCTACCGCTCCCTATGTTATATGTTTTATGTGTCGGTTTGTCTTTCTGTGTAATTAATGTTCGCTCTTTCACGAGCCTCGATCTTGTATACAAAAAAAATAAAAAAATAAAATAAATATTGAGCCTGGTACGAACATGGTCGATCTAAAAATTTATTTCATAATATTTTTTAACCATATTTTTACCTCAGCGCATTTCAGCGAGGAATATTATGACCGGAATGGCAGAGCAGCGCGCTGATTCGCTCAGAGCGATCACGTGATGTTCCAACTTTGCCGCCATAATCTCACAGTTATGCATTCGCACGTAATTCAGTTTTTTCACATTTCAGCGAGGAACATTGCCATTCACAACACATAGGTTTTTTTTCACTTTCATCTGATATTTGTGATTTATTTCAAACAAACTGTATTTCCCATCTACACGGCCATGTATTCCTATTAACGTTATGTAAAGTACATAAATTGTGTGGATTACATCATTTGTGGATGTGATCAATTGCCAGTAACCATCTATATCCTCCCCTCCCCTTCCCTCCTCCCCCTCCCTTTCCCCCACCCCTCCCGCTACCCTTCCCCCTCCACCCGACCCTCTCCCCTTCCCCCTCCCTTCCCCCCATGCCCCTCCCTTCCCCCCCTACCCCTTCCTTTCCGCCCTACCCCTTCCCCATCCCCCTCCCCCTCCCTTTCCCCCATGCTCCTCCCTTCCCCCTACCCCTTCCTTTCTGCCCTACCCCTTCCCCACCCCTCCCCCTCCCATCCCTCACCCTCCCCCTCCCGCCTCACCTCCCCCCTCACCTCCCCCCTCCCCTCCCCCCAGCCACTCCCCCATCCCCCCTCCCACCCCCTCACCCTCCCCCCTCCAATCCCTCCCCCTCCCCCCTCCCCCCACCAATCCCTCCCCCTCCCCCCTCCCCCCACCCCCTCTTCTCCCCTCCCCCCCTCTTCTCCCCTCCCCTCCTCTTCTCCCCTCCCCTGCCCCCTCCCATCCCCCGCCCAGCAATGCCGGGTCCTTCTGCTAGTATATATATATATATATATATACACAAAGAATTAAGTTAAGCACCCCCCCGTTTTTTTACAACCTCGCACATTACAAGTTTGTTGTCGTCAAAACAGTGTAATATACCCATGATATTGCTATATTTTCTGGAGAAGTGATATTATGGTCACATAAAAACATAACAATCATGCCGTTTTCAATATTTTATTCTGAATAATTTAAGGTGAAATTTTTTGGGAATTTTAGGCATATTTTCACCTCAATTTAAGTATGGAGCTATAGGTCCATCACGGACAGTGTGGATGACGTTTATGTTTTCTAACGTACAGTCATTGTTCTGAGAAGACCTCTAGCGATCTTTGCGTCAATAACGTGTGTAGGACCCACGTGATCGGATGGAGCAAGGTGCTGTGACAACCATCCCCTGGCCTGCGTACAGTCCTGACCTGAACCCCCTCGAGCACGTTTGGGACATGTTGGGACGACAAATTGCGAAGATGGTCCCTCCAATAGCCAATCTGGATGAATTGGAACGTGCATTACATCGGGAATGGAACAACCTGCCACAGCAACGCATACGACGGCTTACAGGGTCTATGAGACGTAGGGTTGAGTCAGTGATCCGATCACGTGGGTCCTACACACGTTATTGACGCAAAGATCGCTAGAGGTCTTCTCAGAACAATGACTGTACGTTAGAAAACATAAACGTCATCCACACTGTCCGTGATGGACCTATAGCTCCATACTTAAATTGAGGTGAAAATATGCCTAAAATTCCCAAAAAATTTCACCTTAAATTATTCAGAATAAAATATTGAAAACGGCATGATTGTTATGTTTTTATGTGACCATAATATCACTTCTCCAGAAAATATAGCAATATCATGGGTATATTACACTGTTTTGACGACAACAAACTTGTAATGTGCGAGGTTGTAAACAAACGGGGGGGTGCTTAACTTAATTCTTTGTGTATATATATATATATATATATATATATATATATATATATATATATATATATATATATATATCTATATATATATATATCTATATATATATATCTATCTATAATTCCAGTAATCTCTGTCTGTACGTTTGTCTGTGACCGCTGTTTCTCGACAACCACGGGTCCGATATACTTTTAACTTGCCAGGTATATTGCTGGGGACCCGAGGATGTGCCTTTTCAAGGTTTCATATTAATCGGACAATTACTTACCGAGCTATGTCCAAAAAACGATTCAACCAATCAGAGAGCAGCGAACGATCGCGTGTGCCGAACGTGGCGGGCACACTCTGCCTCGGATGGCACATTTGAGAGCGTATTCATTTATTTCACGTTTGCAAACTATGTTGGCGTTAAACTATGTTTTACAACTAATAAAAACGAATTTGCGATTCATTCGCTTTCCTGCGCGTTTGTGCACGCGATGGCGATTTCTTTACCAAACTCCGGAAGCCGTTCGCTTTGGACCAAACCATTGCATGTAAATAGAGGGGGGGGATTGTCACCACTCGCAAGCCGTTCGCTTTGGACCAAACCATTTCATGTAAATAGAGGGGGGGGATATAATTTTAGATATAGATATAGTACGGGCATGCCCTAGTATATATAAAACACAGTTCGTGTGTGTGTGTGTGTGTGTGTGTGTAATGTTACCGATAGACTCCTAAACGGAGAGGCTCACAAACTTGATATTTGGCACAAACATGGCCATTGAAACATCCCCCCCCCCCCCAAAGCCCTCGCCCTCTCTCAGATCTCTCGATGTCTCCATGTCTCTCGGTCCCTGCTCTCAAATGTTGTGTTTGTGTCCTTCCCCCTCTCTCCCCATCTTGTCTACCGCTCCCTATGTTATATGTTTTATGTGTCGGTTTGTCTTTCTGTGTAATTAATGTTCGCTCTTTCACGAGCCTCGATCTTGTATACAAAAAAAAAAAAAAAAAAAAATAAATATTGAGCCTGGTACGAACATGGTCGATCTAAAAATTTATTTCATAATATTTTTTAACCATATTTTTACCTCAGCGCATTTCAGCGAGGAATATTATGACCGGAATGGCAGAGCAGCGCGCTGATTCGCTCAGAGCGATCACGTGATGTTCAAACTTTGCCGCCATAATCTTACAGTTATGCGTTCGCACGTAATTCAGTTTTTTCACATTTCAGCGAGGAACATTGCCATTCACAACACATAGGTTTTTTTTTTCTTTCATCTTTAGATCCATATTTTTAGCCATAATGTAGCGTAGCTAACGTAGCGTTAGCATAACGTAGTGATCCTTGCTCAGGATCTTTGTCAGGTTCACGAGCGAGTTAGCCAAAATGTAAAAGTGAAAATATATCGAATTTTTTATTCATATTTACCTCAGCGCATTTCAGTGAGGAACATTATACACGGAATCTCAGCTGGTCGCAGAGCAGCGCGCTGATTCGCTCAGAGCGATCACGTGATGTTCCAACTTTGCCGCCATAATCTCACAGTTATGCATTCGCACGTAATTCAGTTTTTTCACATTTCAGCGAGGAACATTGCCATTCACAACACATAGGTTTTTTTTCACTTTCATCTGATATTTGTGATTTATTTCAAACAAACTGTATTTCCCATCTACACGGCCATGTATTCCTATTAACGTTATGTAAAGTACATAAATTGTGTGGATTACATCATTTGTGGATGTGATCAATTGCCAGTAACCATCTATATCCCTCCCCTCCCCTTCCCTCCTCCCCCTCCCTTTCCCCCCACCCCTCCCGCTACCCTTCCCCCTCCACCCGACCCTCTCCCCTTCCCCCTCCCTTCCCCCCATGCCCCTCCCTTTCCCCCCTACCCCTTCCTTTCCGCCCTACCCCTTCCCCATCCCCCTCCCCCTCCCCCTCCCTTTCCCCCATGCTCCTCCCTTCCCCCTACCCCTTCCTTTCTGCCCTACCCCTTCCCCACCCCTCCCCCTCCCATCCCTCACCCTCCCCCTCCCGCCTCACCTCCCCCCTCACCTCCCCCCTCCCCTCCCCCCAGCCACTCCCCCATCCCCCCTCCCACCCCCTCACCCTCCCCCCTCCAATCCCTCCCCCTCCCCCCTCCCCCCACCCCCTCTTCTCCCCTCCCCCCCTCTTCTCCCCTCCCCTCCTCTTCTCCCCTCCCCTGCCCCCTCCCATCCCCCGCCCAGCAATGCCCGGTCCTTCTGCTAGTATATATTGTTGCGAATATGGAATTTGGCCTCCATATCCGCTTGTAAATATTCCCCTATTTTCTCCAATACTCCCCAACTTTCCCCGATCCCCCATTCCCTAGTCCCATTGCATGTAAATAACAATCAGTAGAGCCGACCTTCCCCTTATTCCCCCATTAAATGTCGTGCCCAGGTCCACCGCACCACAGGTAGACAACTTTCGGACATCTTCCTAGTTATTCTTATTCTATGTCAGTTAAGGCCTCGTCTCCATTAATTATGACTCTTCGTTGCACCAGAATGTGATTATATGGCATCAGTAGTGAGTTTAGGACCTTTCCCATACCTCCTCCCATCTTCTTCCCCAAACAACAACAATAACAACAACTACAACAACAATTACAACAACAACAGAGGAGATGGCGGCGGAGCGGGGGAGGATGCGTCCTCACACCGGCTCGATTAGCTCCAGACCATGCGCTCCACGGGGTTACCCCGAAGGGGCTGGCTGTCAGCTCCTCGTCAGGGGCGGAGCCAGTAACCCCCCCCCCGCACGCACCCAATGAGAAGCAACGTGCCGATTCCACGAGGCGGAGCTAACGAGCCGAGGGCGTGTCACTCCCCGCCGGATATACGCGGCCCCGCGCCGGATGTGACGTGAGATGCGCCTCAGCTTGGAGACTGGAGAGAGAAGCCACCGCCACCCCCAGCGCGACGATACCTCCCCGCATCTCTGGACCGGACCGAGTCGATTCTGCCTTGAGCCAGGAGTGCACCTTGAGCCATCGATACCCGCTGTCCTTTTCATCAACCCCCGTGTGAGTCAGCATTTTGTCCCGTGTGTCTGTCGTCTGTCCGGGGTTAATATAAGAGTGTGTCTAAGTGCCTGTCTTCCTGTAATATACCTCTAGCCCCTGTAATCTAACCTTTTCCGTACGAATATACTTGAGAATCGAAACGTTGGTGTCGTATTGTGTGATTGTAATCCAGCCGGGTGTCTTCTTTTTCTTATTGAGCCAGCATAGCGCGGCTCGTCAACGTCGAGTATAGTCGGGTAATTTGTGCGGACACGACGGCCATTCCGCTCGGCCCACTTTAACATCAAAGTCGTGTCTGTAACAATTGGTGTCAGGAGTGGGATTCGAGGCCCGACCAAATTTTGAAAAAAAAAAAACGAATAGAGAAAAAAAAAAATTTGGTCAAAATTTGGAGCGGCCGAAATTTGTTTTGTTTTACGAAACTCGAATTTTGCAAGTCGCGCTATGGCGGATCAAGACGGCTGGGGTCCGGTAGGGGAGAGTGAAGCAGGGTCGGTCCAGGACCAAATTGAGGGACATGAGGAGAGCGAAGCAGTGAGGGCGGCAGGTTCGCAAAATAGCGCCGTCACGCACGAAGTAGCGGGCGCGCAAAATGGTGCGCTCGCTCACGTGGTTGAAGGGTCCCAAAATAGCGGCGCCGCGGAGGGCGAGCCTGCGGTGGCGGCTGGGGACGCTGGGCAAACCGGGTTTGACCTCAGATTATTCTTGACCCAACTGAATGCAAAAATGGATAGGATGGAGGGCCAAATGAGGGTTGATAGTGGGCGATTAGAGGGCCAAATGGGGGTAATGGGAAACCAAATGGGGGTAATGAGGGACGAAGCGAGGGGTACCGGTGAGAAGTTAGACAATAATTTTGAGGAGTTAGACAAGAAAATTGAGAAGTTAGACAATAATTTTGAGGAGTTAGACAAGAAAATTGGGAAGTTAGACAATAATTTTGAGGGGTTAGACAACGGGATAAAAGAAGTGAAAAATGGGTTAATGGGGGTAGAAAATAGAATGGCTGCCCAGGAGAATCAGATAGAGGGAGTGAAAAATGGGTTAGAGGGGTTAGAAAACAGTATGGAAGGCAAATTGAGGGACATGAGGGACCAAGCGGAAAGGGAAGTTAAACAAATGGAGCAGCAGATAGAGGGGGTCAGAATGGGGGTAGAAACCAAACTGGATGCTCACAGGGAGGAAATGGAGCAGATGAGGGTGGCATCTGGGCAGGAGATGCAAGTGATGGGAGAGGAGATCAGAAGAGGAGTGAGTGAGGAGGTCGGAGGAGTGCGCGAGGAGGTGAGGCACTGTAAGGAGCACATGGAGAAGGAGGTGAGAAAGGGGACTGTAAAGTTACAAGGGGGCATAGAGGACCTGACGCAGGAGGTGGAGCAGCTGACGGTGGGACAAACGGAGTTAGTGGAGCAGGTTCAAAGGAACACTGCGGTATTAGGAGGTTTAAAAGCGACACAAAACGACATAAAAAACGACTTGATAGCGACAAAGAGGGAATGTCAGATGGTACGTGAGGGACTGACAACGAGGTTGGACGAGGTGGTAGAGGTAATGGAGACGAAGGACCGGCAGGTGAGGACGCACCTGGAAACGGTCAAGGTAGCCTTAGAGGATGAGCTTGAGGAGACGTACCGGGGAATAAAAGAGGTGAAGCACAAATTAGAAGAAGTGGAAGAAGGGATGAGCGAAATTAAGAAGCGACGGAGAGGGGATAAGAAAGAGATAAAAGAGGAGAGAAAAGAATTGGTCCAAAGTCTGTGTTTGGATCGTGATGATGTGCTCATTAACCGGATGAGGGATTCGCAGGTGATGGAGGAGAAGCGAAGAGGAAGAGGACCCGGTGTAAGTGGTGACCAATATGGTCGTGCGTATGATGCGCCAGGTGATTTAAGAGGCTTGGGGGTCGAGATAGACCCAGGTGTTCGTGAGAGGCCGTTGGTGAAGTGTGCGACAGGTCTGGTGTGCGAAAGAGGAGGTGTGCGAGAAAGTCCGACTCTGGGGTGTGTGAGGAAAAAGTGCGTGCCAAGGAGTAGTGAGGGTGCTGGCGAGAATGAGTCGGTCGTAGCGCGTGTGCGAGGGGGCACATGGAAGCGCGGTGTGGTGAGTGTTGCAGAGGGTGTGACGGGAGAGTGTGCGCGAGGAAGGTGTGTGACGGACAGGTACATGGGGAAAGAGTGCGCTGTCAAAGGCAAGGAAGAATGCACGCCTGTGGTGAGTGTTGCAGAGGGTGTGACGGGAGAGTGTGCGCAAGAGTGTGCGCGAGAAAGGTGTGTGACGGACAGGTGCATGAGGAAAGAGTGCGCTGTCAGAAGTAAGGAAGAGTGTCCACCTGTGGTGAGTGTTACAGAGGGTGTGACGGGAGAGTGTGCGCAAGAGTGTGCGCGAGAAAGGTGTGTGACGGACAGGTGCATGGGGAAAGAGTGTGCTGTCAAGAGTAAGGGTGAGTGCGTTGTCAAGAGTGGTGGTGAGAGGATTGAGAGTGACAAGGAGAGTGAGTTAGTTGTGACAGGTGAGCGAGGATGTACACCTGGGATGGAAGGATGCACACCTGGAATGGTAGAGCGTGAGTGGGAATGCACGCTGGAGTTGGTGGTGAGGCACGTGATTGGGTGTGCGAATGAGGGCACACCTGTGATTGTCACAGAGGAGGTGACCGCGGAGGGGGCGCGAAGCGGTGTATTGGTGAGGTGTGCGAGCAACGAATGTGTGCCAAAGTGTTCGGTGGTCAGGTGTGTGACCAAGGCTGTGAGTGGAATGGGTGTACCTGGGTGTGTAAGGAAAGGTACGAGGAGCATGGGCACGGCTGGGTGTGTGAGCAAGGAACGGGCTGCGGGGTGTAAGCATGCAGGTGAAGCATCGACGTTAGACGGGTTAGAGGTTAGAGCGACTTTTAGCCGAAGCGGGCCCTCGGTGCGTGCCGGGCCTCGCTTTGAACGGCCGCGTCCAGGCTCCACTAGGTGGAGCGGGCAGCTGGATAGGAAGGGTCGTCATGGCGACCACTTTTTGGTGAGACGTGCCGGCAGGTCTAGATCGGGGCATTGGATGGCTCCACGCCGAGGTGGTGTGTGGGATCTCGGCACGGGTAAGCCCCCGTCCCTGCACCGAGTGCCGGACGCATCCAGCCGCTGGCACAAAACAACCAGCACCCATTGCTTGGCTTTACGAAGCCGGGCTTTGGACAGGGATTGGCGCACCGAGAGGTATTAGTGAGTCGACTGGGTGATGAGGTTAGTGTTTTGGACCCAAAATTAGAGAAAAGCAAAATTTGATGATTGGCAAAGGATTGGCAGAGTGATGATTGGTAATGGTACAGTGATTGGCAGATGATTGGCAAATTTTTAATTTGTTGCAATTTGATGTGCAAAATTGGTAGTGAGAGACCCCCGATGTGGTGGGATGGCAAATCCACCATCCTTCCCATGTGGGGGCAAAGGAGCAATAGCTTATGGGGTGTATGGCAGTGAAAACTAGCCCGGGTGGGTTAGGATATTGTGTGTAGGGATCTAGAGAAGATGACCTTAGGTAACGTTAAGGTTAGTTAGTGACTGATACCTGTAGTGGGGACGCAGGTAGATTAGTATGGATGATAATGACGAGGGAGCGCAATAGTTTAAAGGGACGACTGGGAAGCGCAAGTTTCAGAAGGAGTAGTTAGCTGAGATGATGCCGTGTTTGTGAGAATTGAACAGGTGTGATTGCACAGGTGTGCAACTGGACAGGTGTGTGGAGCAGTGTATGAGTAATGAGTGTGTGGATCAGCGCGAATGCGCTTGGGGAGAGAAGGGTGCAGGTGGCACCAGGTGTGAGAGCACAGGTGTGCAGGTACAGGTGTGTGGAGAGAGTTGGAGTAAGTGGTACGGAGTGGTGTGCATGGTGCGAAGGTGTGGATGGGGAAGAGTGGACCCCTTTCACGAGTACCCGGGGCGGGTAGTGTAAGTGTTAGGTAGAGGGTACAGGTAAATTGTGGTTGGATATTGGCATTTGTGGTGCGGTTGCAGAATGGTGTTGTGAATGGGTGCATTAGTGTTGTGGAAATGGCTGGGCGTGTAGCCTGTTAGTGTGTGTAGTTGGTTGGGCACTCCACCACTGTGAGGATGTCGGCCAGGTGAGGCCGCAGGTGGGCTCTGGGAGCCGGTAGTTGTGAGTGGGTGCCTGAGGATCCCGGGTGTGGATCGGGCAGCCCAGTGCCAGAGAGGGCACGGAGTGGGGAGAGAGCCAGAGGGCCTTCCCCAGGTAGTTAGGTTAGGGTGAGGAGCAGGTAAGCTCGGAGGCAACTGCAGTGGTGGAGGTGTGCAGGTGGGTAGACCCACTGGGAGAGGTACACGCCACAGCCCAGAAATTGTGCGAGGGCACCGGGAGATGAATCGGGGGAGTGAGACCCCAAATTGAAGAGCACCACAGTTTGGCCAATGGGAATTGGTTTTTAGAACCCATAGTGTAAGAGGGCCAATGGTTTGGCCGGAGAGAGACCCCGGGTAGTGTAAAGTTGTTAAAGTCATTTAGGAAATAGTTAGGATTAATGAACCTGTCGCACCATACGCAGCCACTTGCCTGTGGTGATGATGATGACTCCACACCTGTGTTTTCTTTGTTTGTGTTGCAGAAATGAGAATTGCTGTTGGATTTGTGAGACGCATCACGACGTGGATGAGACATTGGGGTGATTCCATCTCTCCCTCCCTAGGAGGGACTGATGATGAATTGGTAATGGCAAATTTTGATGTGCAGTTGGAGATGGCAAATTTTGATGAGAGTTGAAAATGGCAAATTTGATTGGTTAGGAGGGAGAGAAGACGAATTTGGTTTATGGGAGGAACGGGGAAGACAGTAGGGATGTTTGTTGATTTGTAAAGTAGATGTTTATGGGTAGTGTTGTGTTGTGTGGATACAGTAAGGGGTAAGGGAGGGGCCATGTAGGTTACCTGGTGGGGGGGGGGGGGGGCGTACGATAGGAACGTACCTGTCTCACCTGGTTCCCATGTGCCCCCAGTGTGCATCACCTTACATTGCCTGCACTTTTGCGCCCTTACCACCTTACTCACTTGTCTGCTTCTTTTGTCTCCCGCCTCCGAGGATCTGGCTTTGGGGTAGAGAGAGAGGAGAGAGAGGTGCTGGCTGCGCAGTTGTGGGCCTGCACTTTCGCTGTTTGCTGCCGGGATCGATACACCATATGGACCGCAATGTTTGTGGCCACCCACAATGGACCGCAGTTCGTTTGCGGCCAAGCACCACCCGGGGATGGACCTATGGGTCAACGTGGCACCTATGCCATACAGGTGAACCACTTTTAGTTACCACCAAGTGCACCACAAGAAGAGCAAGAGACACCTGCAGGGTTAGGGGTTGTCGAATTTATTTTTATACCAATGAACAATGGTGACTGCACCGGATGGTGCTGACTGTGTGGTGGGGTGGTGCTTTTGATGCTGGGGAAGGGTGCTCTGCACGTTATTAAAGGCCGTCGGCCACAGAGCACTCGTGGGTTGGTGTATCGATGTTGGCAAGCGCGCTCGCTCTCTCTATGCATAACATCTGCATGTGTTCCTCCAAAGACAGGTCCTGGATCGTAGTGTAGATATCAGCGTAATCTTGTAAATAATGCTCCCTACCGGCTGTATGTTTAGTTTGAGAATTCTTTCCGGATTCGGTTATCCTGTGGGTGTGTTTCTGTGAGGAGAAGGGTGCAACGTCGCAGGGGGACATATTTACTCATTTGTGAATATCTGTAAAACTGTCGCACTCAGGGTAGAGTTAATAGTAGAGGGAACTACATTGCGTGCCACACTAAAGTAGGTAAAAATTTATCGGGTCGGGACGCCCCGAGGGTAGAGAAGGGTGCAATGTTGCGAATATGGAATTTGGCCTCCATATCCGCTTGTAAATATTCCCCTATTTTCTCCAATACTCCCCAACTTTCCCCGATCCCCCATTCCCTAGTCCCATTGCATGTAAATAACAATCAGTAGAGCCGACCTTCCCCTTATTCCCCCATTAAATGTCGTGCCCAGGTCCACCGCACCACAGGTAGACAACTTTCGGACATCTTCCTAGTTATTCTTATTCTATGTCAGTTAAGGCCTCGTCTCCATTAATTATGACTCTTCGTTGCACCAGAATGTGATTATATGGCATCAGTAGTGAGTTTAGGACCTTTCCCATACCTCCTCCCATCTTCTTCCCCAAACAACAACAATAACAACAACTACAACAACAATTACAACAACAACAGAGGAGATGGCGGCGGAGCGGGGGGAGGATGCGTCCTCACACCGGCTCGATTAGCTCCAGACCATGCGCTCCACGGGGTTACCCCGAAGGGGCTGGCTGTCAGCTCCTCGTCAGGGGCGGAGCCAGTAACCCCCCCCGCACGCACCCAATGAGAAGCAACGTGCCGATTCCACGAGGCGGAGCTAACGAGCCGAGGGCGTGTCACTCCCCGCCGGATATACGCGGCCCCGCGCCGGATGTGACGTGAGATGCGCCTCAGCTTGGAGACTGGAGAGAGAAGCCACCGCCACCCCCAGCGCGACGATACCTCCCCGCATCTCTGGACCGGACCGAGTCGATTCTGCCTTGAGCCAGGAGTGCACCTTGAGCCATCGATACCCGCTGTCCTTTTCATCAACCCCCGTGTGAGTCAGCATTTTGTCCCGTGTGTCTGTCGTCTGTCCGGGGTTAATATAAGAGTGTGTCTAAGTGCCTGTCTTCCTGTAATATACCTCTAGCCCCTGTAATCTAACCTTTTCCGTACGAATATACTTGAGAATCGAAACGTTGGTGTCGTATTGTGTGATTGTAATCCAGCCGGGTGTCTTCTTTTTCTTATTGAGCCAGCATAGCGCGGCTCGTCAACGTCGAGTATAGTCGGGTAATTTGTGCGGACACGACGGCCATTCCGCTCGGCCCACTTTAACATCAAAGTCGTGTCTGTAACAATATATATATATATATATATATATATATATATATATATATATATATATATATATATATATATATATATATATATATATATCTATCTATAATTCCAGTAATCTCTGTCTGTACGTTTGTTTGTCTGTGACCGCTGTTTCTCGACAACCACGGGTCCGATATACTTTTAACTTGCCAGGTATATTGCTGGGGACCCGAGGATGTGCCTTTTCAAGGTTTCATATTAATCGGACAATTACTTACCGAGCTATGTCCAAAAAACGATTCAACCAATCAGAGAGCAGCGAACGATCGCGTGTGCCGAACGTGGCGGGCACACTCTGCCTCGGATGGCACATTTGAGAGCGTATTCATTTATTTCACGTTTGCAAACTATGTTGGCGTTAAACTATGTTTTACAACTAATAAAAACGAATTTGCGATTCATTCGCTTTCCTGCGCGTTTGTGCACGCGATGGCGATTTCTTTACCAAACTCCGGAAGCCGTTCGCTTTGGACCAAACCATTGCATGTAAATAGAGGGGGGGGATTGTCACCACTCGCAAGCCGTTCGCTTTGGACCAAACCATTTCATGTAAATAGAGGGGGGGGATATAATTTTAGATATAGATATAGTACGGGCATGCCCTAGTCTATCTATAATTCCAGTAATCTCTGTCTGTACGTTTGTCTGTGACCGCTGTTTCTCGACAACCACGGGTCCGATATACTTTTAACTTGCCAGGTATATTGCTGGGGACCCGAGGATGTGCCTTTTCAAGGTTTCATATTAATCGGACAATTACTTACCGAGCTATGTCCAAAAAACGATTCAACCAATCAGAGAGCAGCGAACGATCGCGTGTGCCGAACGTGGCGGGCACACTCTGCCTCGGATGGCACATTTGAGAGCGTATTCATTTATTTCA
This sequence comes from Myxine glutinosa, assembly GCF_964187855.1. Lineage (NCBI taxonomy): Eukaryota > Metazoa > Chordata > Myxini > Myxiniformes > Myxinidae > Myxine > Myxine glutinosa. The sequence goes on along the minus strand of NC_136273.1, from coordinate 53,326,761 downwards.
CGTTTGCAAACTATGTTGGCGTTAAACTATGTTTTACAACTAATAAAAACGAATTTGCGATTCATTCGCTTTCCTGCGCGTTTGTGCACGCGATGGCGATTTCTTTACCAAACTCCGGAAGCCGTTCGCTTTGGACCAAACCATTGCATGTAAATAGAGGGGGGGGATTGTCACCACTCGCAAGCCGTTCGCTTTGGACCAAACCATTTCATGTAAATAGAGGGGGGGGATATAATTTTAGATATAGATATAGTACGGGCATGCCCTAGTCTATCTATAATTCCAGTAATCTCTGTCTGTACGTTTGTCTGTGACCGCTGTTTCTCGACAACCACGGGTCCGATATACTTTTAACTTGCCAGGTATATTGCTGGGGACCCGAGGATGTGCCTTTTCAAGGTTTCATATTAATCGGACAATTACTTACCGAGCTATGTCCAAAAAACGATTCAACCAATCAGAGAGCAGCGAACGATCGCGTGTGCCGAACGTGGCGGGCACACTCTGCCTCGGATGGCACATTTGAGAGCGTATTCATTTATTTCACGTTTGCAAACTATGTTGGCGTTAAACTATGTTTTACAACTAATAAAAACGAATTTGCGATTCATTCGCTTTCCTGCGCGTTTGTGCACGCGATGGCGATTTCTTTACCAAACTCCGGAAGCCGTTCGCTTTGGACCAAACCATTGCATGTAAATAGAGGGGGGGGATTGTCACCACTCGCAAGCCGTTCGCTTTGGACCAAACCATTTCATGTAAATAGAGGGGGGGGATATAATTTTAGATATAGATATAGTACGGGCATGCCCTAGTCTATCTATAATTCCAGTAATCTCTGTCTGTACGTTTGTCTGTGACCGCTGTTTCTCGACAACCACGGGTCCGATATACTTTTAACTTGCCAGGTATATTGCTGGGGACCCGAGGATGTGCCTTTTCAAGGTTTCATATTAATCGGACAATTACTTACCGAGCTATGTCCAAAAAACGATTCAACCAATCAGAGAGCAGCGAACGATCGCGTGTGCCGAACGTGGCGGGCACACTCTGCCTCGGATGGCACATTTGAGAGCGTATTCATTTATTTCACGTTTGCAAACTATGTTGGCGTTAAACTATGTTTTACAACTAATAAAAACGAATTTGCGATTCATTCGCTTTCCTGCGCGTTTGTGCACGCGATGGCGATTTCTTTACCAAACTCCGGAAGCCGTTCGCTTTGGACCAAACCATTGCATGTAAATAGAGGGGGGGGATTGTCACCACTCGCAAGCCGTTCGCTTTGGACCAAACCATTTCATGTAAATAGAGGGGGGGGGGATATAATTTTAGATATAGATATAGTACGGGCATGCCCTAGTATATATAAAACACAGTTCGTGTGTGTGTGTGTGTGTGTGTGTGTAATGTTACCGATAGACTCCTAAACGGAGAGGCTCACAAACTTGATATTTGGCACAAACATGGCCATTGAAACATCCCCCCCCCCCCAAAGCCCTCGCCCTCTCTCAGATCTCTTCGATGTCTCCATGTCTCTCGGTCCCTGCTCTCAAATGTTGTGTTTGTGTCCTTCCCCCTCTCTCCCCATCTTGTCTACCGCTCCCTATGTTATATGTTTTATGTGTCGGTTTGTCTTTCTGTGTAATTAATGTTCGCTCTTTCACGAGCCTCGATCTTGTATACAAAAAAAAAAAAAAAAAAAAAAAAAAATATTGAGCCTGGTACGAACATGGTCGATCTAAAAATTTATTTCATAATATTTTTTAACCATATTTTTACCTCAGCGCATTTCAGCGAGGAATATTATGACCGGAATGGCAGAGCAGCGCGCTGATTCGCTCAGAGCGATCACGTGATGTTCAAACTTTGCCGCCATAATCTTACAGTTATGCGTTCGCACGTAATTCAGTTTTTTCACATTTCAGCGAGGAACATTGCCATTCACAACACATAGGTTTTTTTTTTCTTTCATCTTTAGATCCATATTTTTAGCCATAATGTAGCGTAGCTAACGTAGCGTTAGCATAACGTAGTGATCCTTGCTCAGGATCTTTGTCAGGTTCACGAGCGAGTTAGCCAAAATGTAAAAGTGAAAATATATCGAATTTTTTATTCATATTTACCTCAGCGCATTTCAGTGAGGAACATTATACACGGAATCTCAGCTGGTCGCAGAGCAGCGCGCTGATTCGCTCAGAGCGATCACGTGATGTTCCAACTTTGCCGCCATAATCTCACAGTTATGCATTCGCACGTAATTCAGTTTTTTCACATTTCAGCGAGGAACATTGCCATTCACAACACATAGGTTTTTTTTCACTTTCATCTGATATTTGTGATTTATTTCAAACAAACTGTATTTCCCATCTACACGGCCATGTATTCCTATTAACGTTATGTAAAGTACATAAATTGTGTGGATTACATCATTTGTGGATGTGATCAATTGCCAGTAACCATCTATATCCCTCCCCTCCCTTCCCTCCTCCCCCTCCCTTTCCCCCCACCCCTCCCGCTACCCTTCCCCCTCCACCCGACCCTCTCCCCTTCCCCCTCCCTTCCCCCATGCCCCTCCCTTTCCCCCCTACCCCTTCCTTTCCGCCCTACCCCTTCCCCATCCCCCTCCCCCTCCCTTTCCCCCATGCTCCTCCCTTCCCCCTACCCCTTCCTTTCTGCCCCACCCCTCCCCCTCCCTTTCCCCCCTACCCCTTCCTTTCCACCCCATACCCCTCCCCCCTCCCCACCCCCTCCCTTTCCCCCATGCTCCTCCCTTTCCCCCTACCCCTTCCTTTCTGCCCTACCCCTTCCCCACCCCCTCCCCCTCCCCCCACTCCTCTCCCCCTCCCATCCCTCCCCCTCCCCCCTCCTCCCCTCCCCCCTCTTCTCCCTCCCCCCTCTCCTCCCCTCCCCCCCGTTACCCTCCCCCCTCCCACCCTCCTCCCCCTCCCACCGCTCGGCAATTAACATCTGTCCGCGGTCACGAACGGGGTTGCGCACCCGCCTTTCCGGAGGGGGCTGTGCAGCATCAGGGACCACATCGGTCAGTCATAGACGAGGGGATTAATCCATAATCAAT
>NC_136273.1:53172268-53323482 GCF_964187855.1 Myxine glutinosa | reverse complement strand
AAATCACAAATATCAGATGAAAGTGAAAAAAAACCTATGTGTTGTGAATGGCACTGTTCCTCGCTGAAATGTGAAAAAACTGAATTACGTGCGAATGCATAACTGTGAGATTATGGCGGCAAAGTTGGAACATCACGTGATCGCTCTGAGCGAATCAGCACGCTGCTCTGCGACCAGCTGAGATTCCATGTATAATGTTCCTCACTGAAATGCGCTGAGGTAAATATGAATAAAAAATTCGATATATTTTCACTTTTACGTTTTGGCTAACTCGCTCGTGAACCTGACAAAGATCCTGAGCAAGGATCGCTACGTTATGCTAACGCTACGTTAGCTACGCTACATTATGGCTAAAAATATGGATCTAAAGATGAAAGAAAAAAAAACCTATGTGGTGTGAATGGCAATGTTCCTCGCTGAAATGTGAAAAAACTGAATTACGTGCGAACGCATAACTGTAAGATTATGGCGGCAAAGTTGGAACATCACGTGATCGCTCTGAGCGAATCAGCGCGCTGCTCTGCCATTCCGGTCATAATATTCCTCGCTGAAATGCGCTGAGGTAAAAATATGGTTAAAAAATATTATGAAATAAATTTTTAGATCGACCATGTTCGTACCAGGCTCAATGGCCATGTTTGTGCCAAATATCAAGTTTGTGAGCCTCTCCGTTTAGGAGTCTATCGGTAACATTACACACACACACACACACACACACAAACTGTGTTTTATATATACTAGGGCGTGCCCGTGCTAGGGCGTGCCCGCACGTACGTGCTTGCCCGTACGTGCTTGCCCGTACGTGCGTGCAAAAAAACATGCGTGCAAACAACAACAACAAAAAACAACTTTGAAACCACGTGGCAGTAACGACCACAGAACCCCCCCCCCCTCTATTTACATGAAATGGTTTGGTCCATTCGCAAAGCCAGTAACGACCACAGAACCCCCCCCCCCCTCTATTTACATGAAATGGTTTGGTCCATTCGCAAAGCCAGTAACGACCACAGAACCCCCCCCCCCCTCTATTTACATGAAATGGTTTGGTCCGAAACCACCTGGCATTAACGACCACAGAACCCCCCCCCCCCCTCTATTTACATGAAATGGTTTGGTCCATTCGCAAAGCCAAAGCGAACGGCTTGCGAGTACGGTGACCATACCTTGGGAAGCACTTGTCCGATTAATTTCAAACCTTGAAAAGGCACATCCTCGGGTCCCCAGCAATATACCTGGCAAGTTTCAAGTATATCGGACCGGTAGTTGTCGAGAAACAGCGGTCACAGACAAACACACACACACACACAGACACACATACACACAGAGATTACTGGAATTATAGATAGATAGATATATATATATAGATATATATATATATATACTAGCAGAAGGACCCGGCATTGCTGGGCGGGGGATGGGAGGGGGCAGGGGAGGGGGGGAGGGTGAGGGATGGGAGGGGGAGCGGGAGGGGGGAGCGGAGGGGAGGGGGAGGGGAAAAGGGAGGGGGAGGGGAGAAGGGGTAGGGTGGAGGTGGGAGGGAGGGGGGAGGGAAGCGGAGGGCCAGTCAACAATGACGTTGCAGTTCTCATGGTCGGAGAGCAGCACAACAATCGCGACATCGTCCTGCATCTTCGCAAGAGCACGAAGCGGATTTTGGAGACTCACCGATCCTGTGACCCACGCCCTCCAGTACCGGCGTTGCCGGGCGGGGGAAGGGAGACCCGTACATTCCCAACCCGTACATTCGCCCTCTCGACTCAAGCTCGTATTCGATTCGTATTCGAAATCGAAAGTGGAAAGGGTTTACTTTCTTGGGTTTGACTTGGGTTTACTTTCTTAACTCAGTATATCAATCTGGTGAGTTTCTTTTACACTTTGGTGATTTATTTGTTAAAAGAACCATGTCACTGATTGACTGTCGTAGCAAGAAGTCAACAGGATTATATCACAGGTGGCGTGGCAAAATATACGGACAGGTGCATTTGATGATTGGCTTCACAGTCGGGTATACAAGGGTTGTTGCATTCTGTATTAGTGGAAAACAACTGCTGCATGTCTCCAAAGGTTATTGCCGTTTCCTCTGGAGATGGTCCGTCAACTCGACAATGCTGTTTGTCATGGAGTGGTGGCTTTACAAAATTACGGCATGAAACAGCGTGCTATTACTCGGCAGTATGGCATCACTCAAGGTCAGGTGTCAAAGATCCTGAAACGAAATGCTCAGAGGGGTGTCCCTACTCCAATACCGAGGCCAGGACGTCCCCGCAGAACCACAAGGAGGGATGATCGCCAGCTGCACCGGTTAGTCCGCAATGGCCGTACCAAGTCAGCTAATCGGCTTAGGGCTGAGTGGCAGCAACTGACAAATGTGCCTGTATCCAGAAGGCTAGTCAACCAATGACTGGTTCAAGCAGGCTATCGTGCCAGGCGTCCCCTGAGAAAGCCACGCCTGACCAGACAACACCGCCAGCGCCGATTGCAGTGGGCCAGAGAGCACCGTCAATGGCAGCCAGGACACTGGAATCACGTGATCTTCAGTGACGAGTCTAGATTTCTGGTCTATCGTCAAGATGGCCGCGTCCGAGTGCGCAGACAAGTGCATGAAGCCTACAACAAAGATTGTATAGTGCCAAGAGTCCAAGCTGGAGGTGGTGGGGTGACCGTTTGGGCTGCTTTTCATGCAGGGGGCAAAACTGACCTGGTTGTTCTGAATGGAAGCCTGCACCAGTTCAAGTACAGGGCCATTCTGGAAGAAACATTGCTTCCATTTGCTCGTGCAGCCTTTCGAGGAAACTTTGTCTTCCAAGATGACAATGCAAGGCCTCATCATGCTCGTATGATCCAACACTTTCTTGGTGACCGTGGTGTCGAGCATATGGAGTGGCCTGCCATGTCCCTGGATATGAATCAGATGGAGAACTTGTGGGCAGAATTAACGCGTCAAATCGACCACTTGGACCAGCAGCCGACCTCTGTGCATGAATTGCAGCAGGCTATTGTCACTGCATGGCAAGCGATTCCTGTCCAAACCTTGGCAAATCTCGTGAACAGTATGCCTCAACGTGTACGTGCTCTCCTAAATGCTCGTGGGGGTTACACGAAGTACTGAACTGTAATTTTACTGTCCATAATCCCAGTCGTAATTTAACTTTTGTTTTTGTTAAAAAATATTTTGGCTGATGTGCAAAATAAAGAGATACTTCTGGAAAACGTACAGAAGTTTAACACAGTACTGTGCATGAATTGAGTTCGATATCAGTTTACATCACTTTCAAGGATCAATTTATTTGTTTTGAAATGTCAAATGTGGTTTTTGTTTCTTTTTTTTCTTTTTTTTTTTTTCTTTTTTTTTTGGTATACAAGATCGAGGCTCGTGAAAGAGCTAACATTAATCACACAAAAAGACAAACCGACACACAAAACAAAAAACAAGGGGAGCGGCAGACAAGATGGGGAGAGAGGGGGAAGGACACAAACACAACATTTGAGAGCAGGGACTTCGGGAGGACTTGGGGGGAGGTGGGAGAGGAATAAAACATATGAACACTGCAAGGACTCTGGGGTGAATTACCAGGGGTAGAAAAGATCAAGGTTTTCGATGGGGGAAGATAAGAGATGGTGGTGAACAGCTGTTTTAAAGACCTGGAGGGAGGAGTGGGATTGAAGGGAGTGGGGGAGTTTGTTCCAGAGGCGGGAGAAAAGGGGAATGAAAGAGTGAAGGTGAGCAGAGAGCCTAGACTTTGGCAGTTTAACCATAAGAGGGTTGCAGGCAGATCTTGTGCGACCTGAAGGAATATTGGGGGGACAGAGCACAGAGAGAGCTGGAGGAGCAAGGCCGGAGAGAAGTCGGTAGAAGACAGTAAGACCACCTACCTGCCTGCGGTGAGTGAGTGAAAGGCCCTCAGAGATAGCTTCATCGCGGGAGATTCCAACGATTCTGAAAGCTTTGGTTTCAACAGCGTGAAGCCGAGCTAGGTGTGAGGCAGGAGCACCAGCCCATAGGGGAGAACAGTATTCCATTGAGCTGCGGATGAAAGCCTTGTATGTGGTGAGGAGCTCAGGTGTGCCTAGGAAGGACTTCGCACGACGGAGGATGCCCAGTCGGCGACTGGCTTTGGAGGCCAGCTTGGAAATGTGGTTTTCCCAAGAAAGATCATGGCAGATAGTGAGACCCAAAAGCTTGAGCGACAGAACTTCTTGGAGAGGATTGTTGAGAAAGTAGATGGGAAGGTTGTCCAGTCGGTCCTTTCGGAGAGACATTGTAAGAGTGTGAGATTTGTCAGGATTGAAAGACATGTTCCACTTGTTTGACCAGTCTGTGATTTTGTCCAGGTCTGCAGAGAGTGAGGAGGCTGCAGACTGCCGATCTGAGGGATGAGGAATGGAGCGGCAGATAGTGGAGTCATCAGCAAAGTGATAGAGAGGATTTTCCAGAGAGTCAGAGAGGTCATTGATGAAGACCAGAAATAGCACAGGGCCCAGAACACTACCTTGGGGAACTCCAGCTAGAACAGGCAGGGAAGATGAGAGAAATCCATTCAGGGCCACACGTTGCCTACGACCAGAGAGGAAATCCGCAAGCCATCAGTGGAGATTTCCCTGAATACCATAGCAGGTGAGTTTGGTGAGCAGAGCTGGGTGCCAGACCGTATCGAAGGCACGTGACATGTCAAGTGAGACAGCTCTGATTTCCTGTTTGGCATTGAGGACCTCCATCCATTGTTGAGACAGCAGAAGCAACATGTCCAGAGTAGAATGACCTGGTCTGAATCCAAATTGATGATCAGAGATCAAGCCATTGGAGAAGAGGAAGGATTTGATATCTGAAGCAATGATGGATTCCATGTCTTTGCTGATAATTGGGAGCAGGCTGATTGGTCTGTAGTTGCAAGGATCTGTTTTTGCACCTTTTTTGTGCAAGGCGGTAATGTTTGCTGATTTCCAAGATGCTGGCAGATGACCTTGAGCAAAAGAGAGGGTGAAAAGAACAGAGAGAGGGTGAGATAGAGCGGCAGAGCAGGATTTTAGGACCCGAGGGCTGATGCCATCTGGTCCAGTTGCAGAATCAGAGTCGAGGTTTGATAAAAACTTCTCCACCTTGTCAGGAGAGAAGGAGACAGAATCCAGGAGCAGTTGGGTTCGACTGGGAAAGGTGGGAACAGAGAGAGATGGGTTTGGGACACAAGCTTTTGAGGCAAACACAGAGTTGAGGCATTCGGCTTTGTCACGTGCGGTGTCAACTGTGTAGCCATTTGAGGTAAGGGAGGGGATGGAGGGGGAACAAACACCAGAAACTGATTTGACCAGACGCCACCAGGATTTGGAGGAAGGAGACAGGTTTGAGAGCTCAATCTTGAGTGTGGAGAGATAGTGCTTCCTGGCACTCCTGAGGGTAGAAACACACTTGTTTCGAGCTTGGTGTTAGGAACTGAGATTGCCTTCAGTTGGATTTGCCTTCCAAGACGCAAAGGCAAGTTGTTTCAGGGCAACTGCCTCACCACAAGATTCAGTGTACCATGGACGGGAGGAAGGGTAAGACAACTGAAGACGAGATGGGATAAATCTGTGCATGAGAGAGAGCAGTTTGCTTTGGAAGAATTCCCAGGAAGAATTGATGTCAGAGGCATTAGAGATGGGAGACCAGTCCAGTTGATTGATGGCTGCTTGCAGACCGTGCCAGTTGGCCTGAGTGAAATGCCAGACTCATCGGCGCTGAGGAGGCTCTCTGAGAATGGCCAGTGAGATGTCCACTTTAACAAGCACATGATCAGAAGAACCGATTGGAGCAGAAGAAGAGCAGCAGACATTTGCAGGGAAGTTAGTCATAACCAAGTCCAGAAGAGAAGATACTCCATTGACTGAGATCCGGGTCGGGAAATTGACAGATTGTGTCAGTCCCAATGAGTCACAGAAGTCCTTTGCTGAGGTGCCATGGCTGGTGAGAGATGAACCCACACCCAGCCAGCTGGCATGATGACAGTTGAAGTCGCCACATATGAGGAAGAGAGAGTTTGGATGAGTTGATAGAAGTTGGTCCAAGTTGTCTGACAGAGAAATGTAAATGGAGTCATCACTGTTTGGAGGACGGTACAGAACACATATGAACAACAGGTGGGAGCGGAGAGGAAGCCGTAGCCAGAGGTACTCCTATGGGTGGGGTGGAGAGAGGGCAGTGCAGGGAGAGTGAGGAAGAGAGTTTTTGATAAAGATAGCCACCCCACCACCAGGACGAGGATCAGGTCTATCGTACCGGAGGAGGGAGTAACCAGGAAGAGATATTAAGGAATCAGAGACATCTTGAAGAAGGAAAGTTTCTGTTAAGCAGATCAAGTCTGGATTTTCAGAAGCAACCTGAATGGAGAGATCAATCAGGTTTGAGCGAAGGCCCCGGATGTTTGAGGTCCATACCATTAGTGAGGAGAGAGGGGGAGCATCGGGTGCAGGACAGGGGAGGGGAGGGGTAGGGTCAGATGAAGGGTGAGAGGGGGCTGTAGGAAGAGCAGTTGATAGTGTGTCAGAGATTACAGAAGAGTTACAAGAAAGGGAAGGATGAGGAGGACGAAAGGTTTGATGGTGATGGAATGAGGCACAGTGAGAGTTTCTTTGAGGGGGGAGCAGAGGAAAGTAGAAGGTTGGGGGAGGTGGAGGTATGACATAGGAGGGAGAGGAAGTGGGGAGGAGGCAGCTTTGAGAAGGAGGTGGGAGGAGGGAGAATTTGGGAGGGATGGTTGGGGGGGAGATTTGAAGGGGAGGGGCAAGGAGGGAGTTTAGAAAGTGGATGATGAATGAAAGATGAACATATATAACAAATTGGGTTTGTTGTGATTTTCAAGTTAGCAATTCGTTTAAGAACGATGGAGGAGGGATGGAATGAATGAGAATTTAGAGCATGGAGTGATTTGGAATCATAAGAGATTGAATATTTTTTTGAAATGGAATGAGTTGAAGAGGAAATTGAAAGGAGCCTTTTAAATAAGAAGAAAAACAGCGTGTTGTAATAAACCACTGAATAAAACACTGAAGGGGATAGTTGAAACATATTTAAACAGAACTGTGAAGAACAATCTTATATTCACAAAAATACCAATGGGGAGAGGAAGCCTAGAGCGACGACCACGAGTCACTTGAACAGGGCAAAAGGTGGAAGGCAAGGGGAAAATGGGGGCGGGGCGAGACAGCGCATGTGGGCAGAGGCAAAAGCACACGAGGAGAAAGGGAAATAAAAGATTTTTTTTGTTTGTTTTTTTTGTTTTTGGGGGGGGGGGTGTGGGGTTTACAACGTTAGACAAATAGTAGATGTTTGGTGAAGCTTGGTGGAGAAGGGGAAATCAAAAAAGCTAGCAAAACAGCGAAGGAAGGAACAACCTTCGACGGGGGAAGCCTGAGGCTGCAAGGCCTTGCTCGCGACGCAGCAAACAAACGATTTATTTATGAAAGATAAACACCGAGAAACTTCCAAGGGGGACACTATAAGTTCACACACCGAACGATAAATACAGTTTCGACAAAATACAATTTTGAACAGACTTAACTTTGAAAAACGTGGAGACCGTGTGGACCGTCGAAAACCCCTGCCACCGTCTCCAGGATCTCGCGAGATCCTGATCCTGTCCTTCTAAAGGACACATTAACAAAATCTAGAATAATTTCAACATAATTCCAATGAACTTTTGGTTCTAAGACATCTTGAAAAGTAAGTTCACCCCCACAAAAAAAATATGCCATATTAAATGCCAAGTCTGTGTGTATATATATATATCTGTGCAGCGTCCTTCCTGTCCTGTGTTGTCTTGTGTTGTCTTGTCACTGAACTACTTTCTCAAACTTTTGTGAAATCGTACCAAACTTCTGGTATGCACATATCTCTCCCGTCGGTATGTCCTAAGGGTATTTTTTTAGAAAAAATTCCAATTTTTTTTTTTTGGGGGGGGATTTTATTTTGGGGACATTTTTTTTTTCAACTTCAATTGTTTATAAAATGTGATATCACGTATATTACAAATACATTTGTGCAAAATAATTGTTTGAATTATGATTGGTTTAAACCATGACAAAACGGCAACTCGGGTACAGTCATTTATCTATATATCTACACATCTGGGCAGTGTCTGTGTTCTCACTTAACGACTCCCTCAAACTTTTGTTTCCGTGGTTGTGAAGTGTTTTTAATAACGATGTGGTGGTTTTGAATCACGTGATGGTGCGGTATTTTGAATTATGTGGTGGTGAGGTGTTTTTAAATCACATGGTGGTGAGGTGTTTTTAAATCACATGGTGGTCAGGTGTTTTGAATTACGTGGTGGTGAGGTATTTATAATTACGTGGTGGTGAGGTGTTTTCAATTTCGTGGTGGTGAGGTATTTATAATTACGTGGTGGTGAGGTGTTTTCAATTTCGTGGTGGTGAGGTGTTTTTAATTACGTGGTGGTGAGGTGTTTTCAATTTCGTGGTGGTGAGGTATTTATAATTACGTGGTGGTGAGGTGTTTTCAATTTCGTGGTGGTGAGGTATTTATAATTACGTGGTGGTGAGGTGTTTTTAATTTCGTGGCTGTGATGTAAAGTATTTCATTACATGCATTGTGGTTAAAACATACCTGCACCTTTTTAACCTCATGAGGCGTGCAACTGAAATACTTTATTAATAAATTAATATTAAAGGCGTATACATATTTTGTTCTGCTTTGATAAAGAGCGCGCTATATATAAACCCACGTTGATGGCGCTCATTCCCATTTTTTTTATGTCGCAGTAAAAATGCCTCCAAGGAGTGGGAAAAGAAAGCGAGTTCTCTCCCGCAGTACATCAATAGTCCAGTTGCCAGGACATGAAACTTGGAAATTGTCAGTACGAAAAGGTTTTTTGGTGGATTAGTAAAAATGGTTAAGGGCAGGGGCGCCGTAAGGGGGGGAAAAGTTAGGATGATTCCAAGGGCCCTGCACTGACAGGGGCCCTAAAAATTATTGGAACATTAGGTAAAAATTCTCAATATTAAATTGTTAACCTATCATCTTTAATAGAACTAGGGCATGCCCGTACTATATATATATCTAAAATTATATCCCCCCCCTCTATTTACATGAAATGGTTTGGTCCAAAGCGAACGGCTTGTGAGTACGGTGTTTTTTATCGGACCCGTGGAATTATAGATAGTAGTTTTAATTAGTTTTAAAACATAGTTTAACGCCAACATAGTTTGCCAACGTGAAATAAATGAATACGCTCTCAAATGTGCCGTCCGAGGCAGAGTGTGTTCGCCACGTTCGGCACACGCGATAGCTCGCTGCTCTCTGATTGGTTGAATCGTTTTTTGGACATAGCTCGGTAAGTACTTGTCCGATTAATTTCAAACCTTGAAAAGGCACATCCTCGGGTCCCCAGCAATATACCTGGCAAGTTTCAAGTATATCGGACCGGTAGTTGTCGAGAAATCGTTGTCGTATACACACATACACACAGAGATTAGTGGAATTATAGATAGAAGATAATAGACCAATAAAACTAACAGTTCTTTTTCTTTTCTTGTTTTTGGTAAAAAGTAAACATCCAGAGAGCCTCTGTATTGCCCAAACTCCCGCCCTCTATTTACATGAAATGGTTTGGTCCTGCCCCCAAACCAGACCCGAACGGCTTGCCAGCAGACAGTGAATTGAGCGTGAGAAGTGCCGGTTCAGGAGCGTCAGGTCTCAGCTAAAAAACAAATCTGGGTGTCAAAAAAGAAAAGAAAGACAGGAGAGAGAAAACGATTTATATAAACGATTATATTATTTAAACGATTTATATAAACATCCGTTCAATCATATCACACGCAAATCATCAAAATCTAAACAGTATCTTTAGAATTTCAATAAAAGCCACATCACTGTGCTGGTGTGCAGCTCTGTCACGTCCTTGTTCACCAGATCTGTATTCCTCGGACTGCCTCCGAGACTGGTGTGCAGCTGTGTCACGTCCTTGTTCACCAGATCTGTATTCCTCAGACTGCCTCCAAGACTGGTGTGCAGCTGTGTCACGTCCTTGTTCACCAGATCTGTATTCCTCAGACTGCCTCCGAGTCCGAGGCTGGTGTGCAGCTGTGCCACGTCCTTGTTCACCAGATCTGTATTCCTCGGACTGCCTCCGAGACTGGTGTGCAGCTGTGTCACGTCCTTGTTCACCAGATCTGTATTCCTCGGACTGCCTCCGAGACTGGTGTGCAGCTGTGTCACGTCCTTGTTCACCAGATCTGTATTCCTCGGACTGCCTCCGAGACTGGTGTGCAGCTGTGTCACGTCCTTGTTCACCAGATCTGTATTCCTCGGACTGCCTCCGAGACTGGTGTGCAGCTGTGTCACGTCCTTGTTCACCAGATCTGTATTCCTCGGACTGCCTCCGAGACTGGTGTGCAGCTGTGTCACGTCCTTGTTCACCAGATCTGTATTCCTCAGACTGCCTCCAAGACTGGTGTGCAGCTGTGTCACGTCCTTGTTCACCAGATCTGTATTCCTCAGACTGCCTCCGAGTCCGAGGCTGGTGTGCAGCTGTGCCACGTCCTTGTTCACCAGATCTGTATTCCTCGGACTGCCTCCGAGACTGGTGTGCAGCTGTGTCACGTCCTTGTTCACCAGATCTGTATTCCTCGGACTGCCTCGGAGACTGGTGTGCAGCTGTGTCACGTCCTTGTTCACCAGATCTGTATTCCTCGGACTGCCTCCAAGACTGGTGTGCAGCTGTGTCACGTCCTTGTTCACCAGATCTGTATTTCTCGGACTGCCTCTGAGACTGGTGTGCAGCTGTGTCACGTCCTTGTTCACCAGATCTGTATTCCTCGGACTGCCTCCAAGACTGGTGTGCAGCTGTGTCCCGTCCTTGTTCACCAGATCTGTATTCCTCGGACTGCCTCTGAGACTGGTGTGCAGCTGTGTCACGTCCTTGTTCACCAGATCTGTATTCCTCAGACTGCCTCCGAGTCCGAGACTGGTGTGCAGCTGTGCCATGTCCTTGTTCACCAGATCTGTATTCCTCGGACTGCCTCCGAGACTGGTGTGCAGCTGTGTCACGTCCTTGTTCACCAGATCTGGATTCCTCGGACTGCCTCCGAGTCCGAGACTGGTGTGCAGCTGTGTCACGTCCTTGTTCACCAGATCTGTATTCCTCAGACTGCCTCCGAGACTGGTGTGCAGCTGTGTTACGTCCTTGTTCCTGCTTCCGATAGTCCTCGTCTAGGCGAGCCTTCTTTCTTGCAACAGCTTCCTTGGACGTTTTCGTTTATGAGGATATCCGTTTGGGAGGCATTTTACCGGTTTATCTGAAACGGTACCCGCCCAGAAACATGTACCAGAGAAAACAAATCGTTTGGGCAATGGCCTCTCTGATATTTGATGTGTTCATGGTTTGAATTACGTAACGTAACGTTTGTGACGATGTTTGTGTTCTCGTTTTTATTTTCGTAATCGTTTAATGTACGTTTAATGTTTAATGAACGTTTCATGTTTAATGAACGTTTAATGAGCGTAAGAATAATGTTTAATGATCATTAAATGAATGAATGAATGTAATGAATAATGCCATGGCGTCGCGTTGGCAGCAGTGACAAGTATAATGGCGATACAACAATTTTTACCGCTTTGCTATGAAGAACGGGAATGAAGGGGGAGGAGCGTGTTAATATGTCTGGTTGAAGGCTTTGGGTGGTGAGGGGGCTTTAAGCCAGATTTTAGTCTTACTGCCGCCATGTTGGTGCTCACCGTCATTGCGATGCAAAGCGAAAGACGCCTCAGAGCTGTCACATTCACAATCGCTATGTCATATGTACTCCCGATACGTGTTTCCTTCATTATAAAAACTACCAAGTCAACAGTTAAAAGGATTTTGAGTCGATAAGCTTAGTAAGTTTAGATAGGTCTACTGACTACTGATCTGGTATTGATAACAATGTCGCGAACTGACTTACGATGCTAAATTGGACACTATTGTGTAAATTGGTACAGCCGAATAGTTGACACTATTGTGAGCAGCATTGAGCAGCGGTTTGACAGATCAGCAACATCAACATTGTATGCTGATCTCTCACTTCTTCACCCAAGGAACTTTGATCAAGTGCCATCGGGAGCTATGGAAGAGCTGCATAAACATTTGCTGAGATTTGATGATGGTGTCACTGCGGAACAACCACGAAAAGAACTGCGAAGCCTTGGAGAACAATGATCAACACTGAAACAATCAGTAGCAGATGCTTATACAGTGCAGGAGGACAGTGAGTCTGAACAGGACAGTAAGACTCTGCCAAGTACTTGTAAGTCATGTAAAGCCTGTCCTCTCTGCTGATACAAGGTGCTCCTCAAGTTGAACCTCTTCACTGATGCATACAAGAGCATTGATTGGGCTTGCCTACAAGCTGCTGCTAACGCTGCCTGTGTCACAAGTGGCATGTGAACGGTCTTTCTCTGCTTTGAAGAGAATCAAAAGCCTTCTGCGAAGTACAATGACACAAGAACATCTTGAGGCGTTCATGTTGATGTCTGTGGAAAAAGGGATCCTGGCCAAACTTGAAACTAAGGATATCATTGATGGTGTGGCTGCCAGAAGCAGCGAACTGCGCAGGCACCTACTCTCTTAGACATGACATGTGCTTGTGTTACTGAAAATAAATTTAATTTTTCGAGGATTTTATTTAGTTTTTTTTTTCAAGCATTTTGTCTATTTTCTCAGATAAGCAACATATTAATGAATAATGGGCCGACCTAGGTGAAGGATGCCCGGGCCGGTTTTAAGACCCAGTCCGCTACTGCTTGTGTGGGTATCAGTCTTGCATCAAATAGTGAATTCCATGCTGTATGCAGAAATATAAGCATTGTTTCAACCTCCTCGCAAAAATGTCGTGGAAAAAATGTGCGCGCGTGCTTCATAGGGTCCCATTGTGATATCTTTTCATGGGGCCCAAAATCCCTGGCGGCGCCCCTGCCAGCAGTAGGCAGATTCATCCACATCACTTCCCATTCCGCCGAATCGTTCTTTCGTGTCCAACCGAAATTTGCTGGGCTGGGCAGGTGTGGCGCTTTTAGCAGGGTCTGACCCCATACGTGGCCAGCCTGATATCCCACTCGAAGCAGATGTTGAAATAGAACATCCTGTGTTGGTGGTATATTTTCTATGTTCCTGGCTTTTTGTGTGAACAGTCTGTCTGGCCGTGTTTACAATTGTCATCGGAGCTTCCACGGAGTTGATTTCCATGGAGCAGAGTTGCCTAGGTCTGCAGACATGCCGAGCACACGGTCATGTGAAACAGACAATCCCAGCCTATAAAGTGTATCAACTAGATCTCGAGATCTTGTCCTTGAGTAGATCAATGCTCCGAGAAAGAGTGGAAGTGGCGTCTCACGCTGTTCGGTATGTCTGGTTTCCTGTGATGTTTGTTGTCGTCGATGCACACAGCTGTTATATGTCATCAATTGTGATAGGGACAAAGCTGGCTGCGCCAAATAGTTTTCTTGGTTCTTAATATTTGGCCCATACATGATCATTGTGACCAGCATCAGCAATGAGTGAGGCACGGAATTTTCTTGACAATCTTCTTTGAATGAACCACTGAACGGTAAGCATTTCATTGTCAACATGTCTCTGCGAACAATTTTGCAGCACGGGAGAGGAACACTGCTTCACTGTCACCATCGTGCTGGCACGAACTTTTTAGCGATTTACCGATATTTGCATTGGCCACAAGAAGCACAACCTGGCCTTCAGTGTGCGCCTCCAACTCAGGAAAGTAGCTTAGAACTTTGTTTTTGAATCTTGTGGAGTGAACTACAGAGGAGCCCTCTCCCAGCTGATCAGCTCTATCAGTATAAAGTTCTTTTCAATACAGATAGTTGGAATACAGGGGCAATGTCTTCATTCTCAAGAACACCTTGCATGTATGAAATACGTTCAGCAAATGCAGTGCTATGAGCAATGTTTGTGTTGCATTCGTCATGTGATGCTGTGGGTTTATCTCGATCTCTGTTGTACAACGACGCAAGGCATTTGATGTGGTACTCAGCCTTTGTCGCGATTAAGTCTCCTTCACTGAGCTTAGCTAACAAACGTTCATCTTGTAGCTTAATAGCACACTGCCGCACACGAGTGTCAAGGCCAAACGTTGGGGCTTTACGGAGAGGTAGGGCATCAGATGCGGGCTTCTCACAAAAGAAAGAATTGCCAACAGCATCATCAGTTCAGAAGACCTTTTGACGTGTGAACTTTTCCTTCGTACTAGAAGAGGAACTCCCATCCGTGACACACATCTCCCGCTTAGCTGCACGTTTGAGTTCGTTTTGGTTGAATTTAAGACTGCATGTTTTATGGAATTTTGCTTTCCTATTGAAGAATATTTTCTCCAGTCCATCACCATCGTCCATTCGAGTCAGCTTTCGCTTTGATGGCAAGCAACCGAAGTCGTGGAATGCTGATAAAGTTTGAACAATAGACGTATAACCAGCTCCTTGGAACCTATCCGCAAAGTCTGCTGGGCACGTGAGTTTCTCACTGGTGTCTTCCTTGCAGAAGATACACTTATTCCAGTCCATGTGTGTCTTGTCCTCTTTCACGGACTTTGTGATGTCACTGCTTTCAACTAGCGTGAACACTTTCTTCATTGTGATAAGCAGTCGATTATATTAACACTCGCCACAATCTGAAACAAAAAAGCGACAATAACAAGCATTCTGAGTATTGCGCTGCAATACATGTCTCCTACCGGCAGTCTGTCGTCCGGAAAACTGTTGGGGAAATTCCCAAAGTTCAAAGTGCCATAACTTTGTCAAAAATGATCGAAACGTCGTGAAGTTCGAACTTGATCTGTAACTTATCATGAGGAAACCATGTGCGAAGTTTGAAATCATTAGCATGAAGAGTTTAGAAAAAGAAAGTCCGGAAAACTGTTCTTTGCGTGACGGACTGACAGACGGAGGGACAGAGTGCAAAGCTATAGGCGCCTCCGGTGTACACCGGTAGGGGATGTAATGAAATTGTACCTAAGTTGAACCCAGGTGTTATGCTCTCTCTAACCACTGAGAGGCATCTATAATAACCCGGACTGCCATCACTCCGGATCATTCCTGAGACATGTAATCAGTGACAGCGTAGACTTGAATGGTGCGTATATTCAGATGATCACGGCTTGCTTGCTCTGATTGATATATAATTGCTTGACTTCTCCTTTATTATAATCCTGATATATTGCATGATCGTATTTTACAGGTGTTGCCAGAGTTCGAATTTGTATTAAACCTATCATTGGGCAATGTTGTGGATTTGACTTCTTACGACAATTAATACATTCGTCTCATCGTCTTGAACGAGAACGGAACCCGAACGAGAACGACATGACTCACAAGATGATCCAAGTGCCGCTCTTTGCGGCGGACCCTTAGGGGCGGACGCAGCCGCAGAACTGACACATTGGCTGAAAGTCTTGGAAAACCAGTTCAAGGCTCAGGAGGCCATCACCAACGTAACAAAACTCGAAGTGCTGCAAGCAAAGGTGCACCATAACGTGTACATGGTAATTGAACACTGTGAGACGTTTGATGCAGCTGTGGCGGAGCTGAAGCGTATTTACATAAAAAAACGAAGCGTGGTCTATGCACGACATTTGCTTGCGACGCGACGTCAACAGCCCACGGAGACTCGAGACCAATTTGCTCGAGACCTCCAACGCCTACTGAAGGAGAGTACCCCGGAGGTACGCACTCGTGCACAAGTCTGTGATGACCTTGTACGCGATTCTTTCGTTGCAGGACTTAGGTCTCCTGTCGTCAGACAGAGACTGCTTGAAGAAGCCGATTTGACACCAGCCGAAGCACTCCAGCTATCTCACGTGTATACCGAAGCACGGGAACAACTCGACGCGTATGAACGCCCATACGTCACTGCGGGGACATCTCAACAGATTTGACCCGAGAGAGCTACCGCCGAGGCCGAGGATGCAGCCTCGTCACCTCCGCCGAAGTCGGAGACCCCAGCCACTCTCGAAGATCCCGATCCGGGCTTGCGGCTGGACCGCTGCGGCTGGACCCAAGTCCGGAAGTGAAGCTACGTGCTATTTCTGCGGGAATCGGATTCATACCAAGTCAGTTTGCCCTGCTAAAGATGCGAAGTGTCATTTGTGCTCAAAGCTGGGACATTTTGCCGAGCGTTGCGGAGCAAACGAGCCCGTTCGACGATGAATGTGTTTATCGCCGGGCCGGTGGCATGAACGGCGCGCAGTGCACCTCGCCCGACTTTGATGGAGATCGCCCCTTTCCGTGGGCCCCGAGCTGCAAGCTCGACCTTGGTGAGACGCGCCGCGCCGACTAAACAAGTGGCGCAAACACTTCAGTACGTGGGGCGATCGTCCTTGACAGGCATTCTTTCGACGCCCTGCCAACTTCCGCGATCGACCACCCGATCGGCTAATGCTAGCTTTGAAACTCCACACGCGGCTCGAGCGCCCTACGGAGGCTGCATGTATGATCTACAAGCTACTTTCACGGCACGAAAGCAGGGAACTTCACGCGTGGCACGTGAGCCCTCTGGAGGCGGCACGACTGGCCTACAAAAGACTTCAACGGCATGAAAGAATTTAGCTGGCGTTGGATCCACACACGAGGCACGAGCGCCTCGCCTTGACGACTCGATAACTACAGGTCCACCTGGCCTGGCTCGTGCTATAATCCCACTCATGATCGAGGGTATTTTTGCTGATGCTTTGATCGACACGGGATCCACGGATAGTTATGTTGATTTTCGACTTGTGCAGAAACATGGATGGCCGATTCTTGGGACAAGACGCCGAATCTTTATGGCATCTCAGGGGCTATGGCTTAGCACAAAAGGGGAATGTCGACTGAAGCTTGTGATTAAGGGTCGAATGTTTCCGGATGTGCATCTGATGGTCTTACAAGCATTATGTGCAGAAGTTTTGCTTGAACATGATTTCCTCAAGCGACATGGACGTTTGGAAATGGAGTTTGGTGGTACTGATACACTTGCTGTGTGTGCTCTTGCAGGGATGGAAATTGAGCCACTGTCGCTGTTCCCAAATATGACAACGGACTGTACACCTGTCACGATTAAATCGCGACGCTACTCACGAGCTGACGCACAATTCATTGCGGAAGAAACGGCCCAGCTACTAAAGGAAGGTATCATAAAACCTAGTCAGTCGCAATGGCGAGCCCAAGTTCTGGTGGTACGAAGCGAATCGCATCGCAAACGCATGGTAATCGACTACTCGCAGA
Source organism: Myxine glutinosa (assembly GCF_964187855.1). NCBI lineage: Eukaryota > Metazoa > Chordata > Myxini > Myxiniformes > Myxinidae > Myxine > Myxine glutinosa. The sequence continues at coordinate 53,306,246 of NC_136273.1, read as the reverse complement.
CTAAAAATCGGTTTACACAGCTGGACGCCTACCCACTCCCGGGAATGGACTCCCTGGTTCGACAGGTGGCCCAGTATTCAGTCTATAGCACTCTCGATCTGCGTAGTGCGTATCATCAAATCCCCATCTCCGAGGCAGATCGCATCTATACAGCGTTTGAATCGAGTCAGAGGTTATACCAGTTCACCCGGCTTCCTTTTGGGGTAACGAACGGGGTCGCCTGTTTTCAGAGGGCGATGGATGACCTCATCGCTAAGGAGAACTTGATCGATGTCTTTGTTTATCTGGATAATCTTACGGTTTGCGGGTATGACCAGGAACATCATGATGCTAATCTGAAACGCTTCCTCGAGGTCGCGCAGAGGTATCGCTTAACTATGAATGAGGCTAAATGTCGTTACTCTGCTCGCACAATAGACCTTTTGGTGTACACCGTGACCCACGGCTCTGTTGCTCCGGATAAGGAGCGTCTGCGACCCTTGCTCGACATGGCCCCGCCCTGCGATCGTGCTTCGTTGAAGCGTGCCCTCGGGCTGTTCGCTCATTATTCTAAGTGGGTGCAAAATTTCTCCGTGAAACTCCGCCCACTTGTGGACTGCGACACGTTCCCCATGAGGCTTGCCGCCAAGGCCGCCTTCCATAACTTTAAGTCTGACATCGCTGGCGCCGCTGTGGCGACGATTGATGAAAATAAATCTTTTGTTTTGGAAAGTGATGCGTCGGATCATGCGATAGCTGCAACTCTCTCCCAAGGGGGGCGCCCTGTGGCCTTCTTTTCGCGAACTCTCTCCTCCGCTGAGCGGAGACATTCATCTGTCGAAAAGGAGGCGTATGCCATCGTCGAGTCGATTCGGCGTTGGCGTCCCTATTTGCTCGGACGATGCTTCCAAATTATCATGGACCAACTGAGCGTTGCGTTTATGTATGACACCCAGCATGCTCAACGCATTAAGAATGAGAAAATCACTCGCTGGCGGATCGAACTCGCAGATTTCTGCTACACAATCAAATATCGCCCTGGGAGGGATAACCTAGTTGCCGACGCCTTATCGCGGCCGGTGACGTGTGCGGGTCTCATATCTTTTGAGGATCTGCACACTTTGCATGACACCTTGTGCCATCCCGGGGTGACGCGTTTTGCTCATTTTGTGCGTAGTCGTAACTTGCCCTACTCGGTTGAGGATGTTCGTCCAATCTGTCGCACTTGTTCTGTATGTGCTGCACTCAAACCGTGCTTCGACAACCCTCCTATGGGAACGCTAGTCCGAGCTACTAGGCCGTGGGAGAGATTGGCGATGGATTTCAAAGGGCCACTGCTGGCGTCACCGGCTTCGAGTAACTCTCGTTACCTGCTCACAATTGTTGATGAGTTCTCGAGATTCCCTTTTGCTTTCCCGTGCGTAGATATGACAGCCGCCACGGTTATCCGGTGCCTGCAGAACTTGTTTTCTATGTTTGGGAATCCAGCCTACGTGCATACCGATCGAGGCGCGGTGTTCCTGTCCCAGGAAGTGAGGAACTTCTTACTCCATCATAATGTCGCTTCTAGCTATACCACTCCGTATATGCCGCAGGCGAATGGACAGGTCGAACGCTTCAATGGAATTATATGGAGAGCCGTTACGCTGAGCCTTAAGTCCCTCAGCCGAGGCCTAGACAAATGGGCCTGCTCGCTACCTGCGGCACTGAACTCGATCAGGACTTTACTGTGTACGGCTACCAATCAAACTCCCCACGAACGGATGTTTCTTCACCCGAGGAGTTCAGGTAGTATCCGATCTTTACCTCGTTGTCTTGCAGAGCCGGGTCCGGCTTACCTCAAACGGGCTGTCCGCATGAGTAAGTATGATCCGCTAGTGGATAAGGTGCAGGTACTCCAAGCTAATCCCGAACATGCTCGAGTGCTGATGTCAGATGGACGCGAGTCAACAGTCTCCGTACGCCACCTGGCCCCTTGCGGGGAAATTGACGAACCAATTTACGAGTCCATTAACTCTCCCATTGCTCCGCCTGTGGAGTATCTGCTGGCCGTCTCACCGCTAAGCAAACTCCAACCTGTAGACTCTGTAGTGCCACCTCCGTCACCTGACTTAGGCGGCTACTCCGACGCAGGGGACTCCGGCCTTGGGGACGTAGCACCCGGTAGTTTCCGGACCCGTGCCAGAAGGGAGATTCGTCGCCCCGATCGCTACGGATGGACCGACTGACATGGACTGACCATTGCTGCCCCTACTATTATTATGGCTGCATGCTTGATTCCTGCCTTAGCGGAAGTGTAGTTTTAACGGCGGGGAGAATGTAATGAAATTGTACCTAAGTTGAACCCAGGTGTTATGCTCTCTCTAACCACTGAGAGGCGTCTATAAGAACCCGGACTGCCATTGCTCCGGATCATTCCTGAGACATGCAATCAGTGACAGTGTAGACTTGAATGGTGCGTATATTCAGATGATCACGGCTTGCTTGCTCTGATTGATAATTGCTTGACTTCTCCTTTATTATAATCCTGATATATTGCATGATCGTATTTTACAGGTGTTGCCAGAGTTCGAATTTGTATTAAACCTATCATTGGGCAATGTTGTGGATTTGACTTCTTACGACAGGGGGCTAACAAGCATTCTGAGTATTGCGCTGCAATACATGTCCCCTTCCGGCAGTCTGTCGTCCGGAAAGCTGTTGGGGAAATTACCAAAGTTCAAAGAGCCTGGTGTTGGGCTAGCGGCTAGGGTGCCGCCTTAGGATCCTAGAATCCTGGGTTCGAATCCCGGTTGATCGCTGAATTAACGCCAGGGGGGTTGACTCAGCCTGTCATCCTTCCGAGGTCGGCTAATTGAGTACCAGTTCACTGGTAATTCCCTGTTTGTCGTTAAAGGCGGCAAAAAGGGTTGGCGTCAGGAAGGGCATCTGGCCGTAAAACATTGCTTCAAAAAGGGGACCGAAAAACAACAACAACCACGGTTCCCGAAAAAGGCCAACCCCCGCTTTGCGGGGACAAATGGCCTCTAAAGGTGGTTATTTATATTATATAAAGTGCCATAACTTTGTCAAAAATGATCAAAACGTCGTGAAGTTCGAACTTGATCTGTAATCTATCATGAGGAAACCATGTACCAAGTTTGATATCATTAGCATTAAGAGTTTAGAAAAAAAAGTCCGGAAAACTGTTCTTTGCGTGACGGACTGACAGACGGAGGGACGGAGTGCAAACTTATAGTCCCTCCGGTGTTACACTGGTAGTGGACTAATAAGAAGCACGAGCACGCTAAAACTCGATATTATGGGGAATATTTTTAAGATTGGAGGCATTCTGGATCTGTTCTGCAAAAAACACCTGTTTCTAATTAATCAGCTGAATAATTTGATACATTTTGTAATACTTATAACAATAACTCATAACACAACATGTGTAGGTCAATATTTTATTGTAAGATTTGACTTTAAAGTTTCCAAAAAACTTCTGTCATAGAATGTAAGGAAGTGGAAGATACAAATCAAATGAAACATATTATCATAGTGCTGTTGTGTAGGTAGTAAAAGTTTATATCCAAAAATCAAAAATATAAACACACCTGAAATAGCTGTTGATGTTGGTTTCTTGATAGGGGAACATTATAGAATATTTTGACATATATATCACTATGTGTGTGTCTGTGGATATATCCATCCATGGTGTGTGTTTCGTGAATGTACTATTCAGGAAAATATATGTTGTGATATCGAAAGGATCGTGAATCATTATCATGATTATTAAGCCTTTTGTTCAAATTTTCTTTATTTTGACCATCAAAGGACCTATATTGGTCATATGATACATTAAATATATATATATAGGACATATTTATAATCAGTGGGATTGAGTACGTTGCTATATACTATACTAGCAGAGGTACCCGGCTTTGCACGGGAGTGGGAGGAGGAGGGGAGGGGGAAGAGGAGGGGAGGGGAACGGGGGGGAGGGGGGAGGGGGAAGCGGGGGAGGAGGAGGGGAGGGGGAAGAGGAGGGGAGGGGAATGGGGGGGGAGGGGGAAGGGGGGGAGGGGGGGAGGGGAAGGGGGGAGGGAAGGGTGCGGGGGTGCCCAGGGGAAGAAGGGCCCCTCCCCTCCCCCTCCCCCCCTTTCCCCTCCCCCCCTCCCCTCCCCCTTCCCCCTCCCCCTCCCCCTTCCCCCTCCCCCTCCCCCCTCCCATCCCCTTCCCCCTCGTTCCCCTCCCCTTCTCTTCCCCCTCCCCTCCTCCTCCCCCTTCACACCAGGGGGGTTGACTCAGCCTGTCATCCCACCGAGGTCGGAAGTCGGAACTCATTGTCGTCAAATAAATGTAGCCTGTATGTTTCACTGTTTGTCACATGCCGTTGGTCCCATGTCAATCGGATGAAGTTGAAAAAGTAACGTTACGAAGGTTCTCTGGGACGTACTGATTCCGAATAATGAAGTTGAAAAATTAACGTTCCGAAATACGCTAATTACGCTAACAGAAGCGCTGGAGGGAGCACTGCGCTCCCTCCCTTAGATTCCCTCCCTCTTCTGCTAGCGCTAATTACGCGTAACACACTAATTTTAAAACCCGAAGTTTTTTTAATTTTAAGGTGTGCTGTAGTCAGAAGCGCTAGAAGCGCTGCGCTCCCTCCCTTCGAATCCCTCTCTCTTCTGCTAGTGCTAATAATACGCTAATTTTAAAACCCGAAATTTTTTAAATGTTTATGTCTCCGTGACATTCCTGGGACCATCCCGAGTCGAACAGTACTTTCCGCTCGCAAATCCGTCCACGGGTTCTCGAGATCTTAGAGATCGTAGATAGATCAGGATACAGACACAGAGGCCAACTCTACTTTATATATATAGATAGCATGGAAATATTAACAATATGTTATTAAAAGTGATTTTGTCATTCACTTCCACTGGTCAACAAAATTTTTAAAGTTTTATGGTTCTAGTATATTTTAAGGTGATTCTAACCAAAATGAACCTGCAGATTTGGATTATGATATCCAATTTTCACGAGCACATCCAGTGTTTGAGAACCAGTATACCATAGGATCACCACTTCATTTGAAATTCACAAACCTCTTGTTGACCCTGAGAAGGTATTCTTACAACCATTTCATTTGAAACTTGGTTTGATGAAGAACTTTGTGGAGACCAGATGAAGAACTGGTCTCCCATCTCTACTGCCTCTGACATCACCTCATCCTGGGAATTCTTCCAAAGTAAATTGCTCTCTCTCATGCACATATTTATCCCTTCTCGTCTTCAGTTGTCATACCCTTCCTCCCGTCCATGGTACACGGAATCTTGTGGTGAGGCTATTGCCCAGAAACAACTTGCTTTCGTCTCCTGGAAAGCAAATCCAATGGAAGGAAATCTCATTTCCTTTCACAAAGCCCGAAACAAGTGTGTGTCCACCCTCAGGAGAGCCAGGAAACAATATCTCTCCGTCCTCAGGACCGAACTCTCTTATCTGTCTCCCTCTTCCAAATCCTGGTGGCGTCTGGTGAAATCTGTTTCTGGTGTTTGTTCCCCCTCCATCCCCTCCCTCACCTTAAATGGCCACACGGCTGACTCCGCACGTGAAAAAGCTGAATGCCTCAACTCTGTGTTTGCCTCTAAATCTTGTGTCCCAAACCCATCCCTCTCTGTACCCACCGTACCCAGTCGTACCCAGCTGCTCCTGGACTCTGTGTCCTTTCCTCCTGACAAGGTGGAAAAGTTTCTGTCAACCCTCGACTCTGATTCTGCAACTGGACCTGACGGCATCAGCCCACGGGTCCTAAAATCATGTTCTTCCGCTCTTTCACTCCCCCTCTCTGTTCTCTTCACCCTCTCTTTTGCTCAAGGTCATCTTCCATCTGCTTGGAAATCTGCCAACATCACCGCTTTGCACAAAAAGGTGCAAAAACAGATCCCAGCAACTACAGACCAATCAGCCTTCTCCCAATTATCAGCAAAGTCATGGAATCCATCATTGCTTCAGATATGAAATCTTTCCTCTTCTCCAATGGCTTGATCTCTGATCATCAATTTGGTTTCAGACCTGGACACTCCACTCTGGACATGCTGCTTCTGCTTTCTCAACAATGGATGGAGGTCCTCAATGCCAAACAGGAAATTAGAGCAGTCTCCCTTGACATATCACGTGCCTTCGATACGGTCTGGCACCCTGCTCTGCTCACCAAACTCTCCTCTTTTGGTATCCATGGAAATCTCCACGCATGGCTGGCGGACTTCCTCTCTAGTCGTAGTCAACGTGTGGCCCTGAATGGGTTTCTCTCATCTCCTCTTCCTGTTCAGGCTGGAGTTCCCCAAGGCAGTGTTCTGGGCCCTGTGCTTTTTCTGGTCTTCATCAATGATCTCTCTGACTCTCTTGAAAATCCTCTCTATCTCTTTGCTGACGACTCTACTCTCTGTCGCTCCATTCTTCATCCCTCAGATCGGCAGTCTGCAGCCTCCTCACTCTCTGCAGACCTTGACAAAATCACAGACTGGGCAAACAAGTGGAACATGTCTTTCAATCCTGACAAATCTCACACTCTTACGATGTCTCTCCGAAAAGACCGACTGGACAACCCTCCCATCCACTTTCTGAATAATCCTCTCCAAGAAGTTCTGTCACTCAAGCTTTTGGGTCTCACTATCTGCCATGATCTTTCCTGGAAAAACAACATTTCAAATCTGGCCTCCAAAGCCAGTCGCCGACTGGGCATCCTCCGTCGTGCGAAGTCCTTCCTTGGCACACCTGAGCTCCTCACCACATACAAGGCTTTCATCCGCAGCTCAATGGAATACTGCTCTCCCCTCTGGGCTTGTGCTCCTGCCTCACACCTAGCTCGTCTTCACGCTGTTGAAACCAAAGCATTCAGAATCATTGGAATCTCCCGCGATGAAGCGAACTCCAAGGGCCTCTCACACACTCACCGCAGGCAGGTTGGTGGTCTTTCCGTCTTCTACCGACTCCTCTCTGTCCTTGCCCCCCCCCCCCCAGCTCTCTCTGGGCTCTGTCCCGCAAATATTCCTACAGGTCGCACAAGATCTGCCTGCAACTCTCTTTTGGTTAAACTGTCAAAATCAAGACTCTCTGCTCACCTTCACTCCCTCATTCCTCTTTTCTCCCGCCTCTCGAACAAACTCCCTCACTCTCTTCAATCCCACTCCACCCTCCAAGTCTTTAAAACAGCTGTTCACCACCATCTCTTATCTTCCCCCATCCAAAACCTTGATCTTTTCCACCCCCGCTAATTTCACCCCAATTCCACTTTTTGAAATACCAACTTTTGTCCTGGAAGTCCTTGGTGTCCTTGTGCTTTATACTTCTCCCTCCCCCCCTCCCCCCCCCCTTCCCACGCCTCCTCCCCCCGGGCCCTCTCCCTTCCACACATCTCCCTGCTCTCGGATGTTGTGTGTGTGTGCCTCCCCTTTTCTCCCCATCTTGTCTTCCGCTCCCTCTTTTTGTGTATTTTGTTTGTCTGGTCGATTTGTTTGTGAAGTTAATGTTAGCTCTTTCACGAACCTCGATTCAGTATACAAAAAAAAAAAAAAAAAAATAGGCCATGGATCAAGATGGTGCTGGCTTCCACTACTTGCTAAATGAAGTTCCAAGGCATTGTATCTGAGGCCAAAGTAAAGCCGGGTGTTTTCAATGGTCCTCAAATTCGTCTTGTACCCACTAATCAGGACTTTGTAACGAGACTATCTGAGCTGGAAAGCGTTGCTTGGGATAGCTTTGTGGCTCTTGCTAACAATTACCTTGGAAATTTTCGAGCACCAAATTATGAAGAGCTTGTGGACAAGATGTTGAAGAGTTACCAGGCGCTTGGTGCTCGAATGTCACTTAAGATATATTTCTTCCATTCTCATCTGGACTTCTTTCCACAAAATCTTGGCGATGTCAGTGATGAACATGGACAAAGGTTTCACCAGGAAATTGCCATCATGGAGACTCGATATCAAGGCCGATTCAATCCAAACATGATGGGCGACTACTGTTGGACTTTACAGCGTGAAAGTAATTGCTCCTACAAACGCAAAAGTAAAGTTCAGAAGCACTTTTAATGTGATGTAAATAAACACTTAAAGTTCATATTATTTTTTGTGATATTTTATAAAGTTCATATTATTTTTGGAGATTTGCATTTTTTTATGTGATGTAAATAAAAACTTAAAGTTCATATTATTAGTCCCCGACCGGAGGGGAATATAGGTTTGCACGCCGTCCCTCCGTCTGTCAGTCCGTCAGTCCATCAGTCCGTCACGCAAAGTACAGTTTTCTGGACTTTTTTTCTAAACTCTTAATGCTAATGATTTCAAACTTGTTACATGGTTTCCTCATGATAAGATACAGAGCAAGTTCGAACTTCACGACGTTTCGATCATTTTTGACAAAGTTATGGCACTTTGAACTTTGGTAATTTCCCCAACAGTTTTCCGGACTATAATTTGGAGTGCGGTAAGTCAAAGCTGTTAATATTCCTTGTTTTAACTCCAATTTACATTCTGTTTCCACTTTTAGTGAGACGTAGGGGTCTGTGCAACCATTCATAAACTTTATTTGGTGCAAATTGGATAATTTCTAGCCGAGTTACCTCAGACTGTGAGTTGGTAATTATATAATTCACACATCGTGCAATACGTGCAGGCTGCTCCACGGAGCAACCTTGCGGGCTTATTTTAACTCCAATTTACATTCTGTTTCCACTTTTAGTGAGAAGTAGGTGTCTGTGCAACCATTCATAAACTTTATTTGGTAAAAATCGGATATATTTTTAGCCGGGTTACCTCAGACCGTGAGTTGGTAATTATATAATTCCGCAACAGTTCTCCGGACGACAGACTGCCGGTAGGGGACATGTATTGCAGCGCAATACTCAGAATGCTTGTTTTTGTGATATTTTATGAAGTTCATATTATTTTTGGAGATTTACATTTTTTTATGTGATGTAAATAAAAACTTTCAGTACATATTATTTTTTTGTGACAATGAATAGACTTATTGAGACTTAATCAAGACATTCGCATGCTCTAAATATTTTTTTTCCACACTTATGATGTACTGCATCAAGGTTACGTGACAGCAAAATTTTTGGGTCAGATTCGGATTCGTGGGCACCAAATTAGTTAAAAACAGTTGAAAATAAGTCAGAACCAATTTGGCTGTTGACCAGTGTTATCGGCAGAAAATTTTCGATGGCAGCCATCTTGGAAAAATGGCTGCCACGGTTGACACAGGATAGATCCAGAATGCCTCCAACCTTTAAAATGTTCTCTATGATGTCTCGTACGAGTCTGCCAGGTTTCATGCTTTTATCATAAAATGCACAATACGCTAATTTTTAGTACCTATCCGCTGGACTATCGGGTCTGTGTGGGAGCACGCCAATTAGGAATATATTTTTATCGTGTATTATTTTGTGACCGGCATTTTTGTCCCCCGTCGCACCGCGGAGCGAAAGGGGGACTATGGTTTTCCCCTCCGTCCGTGTGTCCGTTCGTGCATGCGGGCATGCGTGCGTGCGTAAGTGAAGGACCGCATTCGAATTTGGTGTGCGGGTGCAACCCACGTCAAAATCCAAGATGGCCGCCGCCATGCATGTCTGATGCCATGTATGTCTGAACCTTGTGAGCTGAATATCTTGAAAAATAAGCGAAGTACCAACTTCTAATCCAGTGTGTGGGTGTATCGAGGCAAAAGGAAGAACGCTATTGAAAATTGGGTCGCCACGTCAAAATCCAAGATGGCCACCGCCATATATGTCTGAACATTGTGAGATGAATATCTTGAAAAATAAGCGAAGTACTAACTTCTAATTTGGTGTGTGTGTGTATCTCGGCATAAGGAAGAAGGCTTTTGAAAATTGGGTCGCCACGTCAAAATCCAAGATGGCCGCCACCATGTATATATCTGAAATTTGTGAGCGAAATATCTTGAAAAATAAGCGAAGTACCAACTTCTAATCTGGTGTGTGGGTGCATCGAGACACAACGAAGAACGCCATTGAAAAATGGGTCGCCACGTCAGAATCCAAGATGGCCGCCGCCATCTATGTCTGAACCTTGTGAGATGAATATCTTGAAAAATAAGCGAAGTACCAACTTCTAATTTGGCGTGTGCGTGTATCTCGGCACATGGAAGAATGCCATTGAAAATTGGGTCGCCACGTCAAAATCCAAGATGGCCGCCACCATATATATGTCTGAACTTTGTGAGCGAAATATCTTGAAAAATGAGCGAAGTACCAACTTCTAATCTGGTGTGTGGGTGTATCTAGGCACAAGGAAGAACGCTATTGAAAATTGCGTCGCCACGTCAAAATCCAAGATGGCCACCGCCATGTATGTCTGAACGTTGTGAGCGAAATATCTTGAAAAATAAGCGGAGTACCAACTTCTAAATTGGCGTGTGCGTGTATCTCGGCATAAGGAAGAATGCTATTGAAAATTGGGTCGCCACGTCAAAATCCAAGATGGCCACCGCCATGTACGTCTGAACTTAGTGAGCGAAATATCTTGAAAAATAAGCGAAGTATCAACTTCTAATCCGGTGTGTGGGTGTATCTCGGCACAAGGAAGAACGCTGTTGAAAATTGGGTCGCCACGTCAAAATCCAAGATGGCCGCCGCCACGTATGTCTGAACCTTGTGAGATGAATATCTTGAAAAATAAGCGAAGTACCAACTTCTCATTTGGTGTGTGGTTGTATCTCGGCATAAGGAAAAAGGCTATTGAAAATTGGGTCGCCACCTCAAAATCCAAGATGGCCGCCACCATATATATGTCAACCTTGTGAGCGAAATATCTTGAAAAATAAGCGAAGTTCCAACTTTTAATCTGGTACTTGGATGTATCTAGGCATAAGGAAGAACGCTATTGAAAATTGGGTCGCCACTTCAAAATCCAAGATGGCCACCTTGTGTCTTCCACTTTGTCAACTCGCATCACTTCACCGACGGGGGACCTGGGCGTAACGCTTGTTTTTAAATAAATCCGGTATTTTTGTCCATTTTAATTCTGTGACGGTTGAATTAATTATTGCAGGTTAGAAGACTGCCGGTGGGATCCGTGAAGGTAAGCGCTTATGGCTTCTCCCCCACTTGCTCCCCGCCGGTATAACGAAGGTCTGCCATTGAATTGAATGCCTCCGAGTTAAAGCTCGTTTGGTCCTCCGTGTCAACCTGCGGTTTGAACCACAGGGCAGGCACACGACAATATATAATCAAGCACACAGCCATGCAATCTCCATAGACAAACATTGGCAGTAGAATGGGCCATACTGAAGAGCTCAGTGACTTTCAACGTGGCACTGTCATGGGATGCCACCTTTACACAAGTCAATTCGTCAAATTTCTGCCCTGTGAGAGCTGCCCCGGTCAACTGTAAGTGCTGTTATTGTGAAGTGCAAACGTCTAGGAGCAACAACAGCTCAGCCATGAAGTGGAAAGCCACACAAGCTCACAGAACGGGACCACCGAGTGCTGAAGCGCGTTGCGTGTAAAAAATACTTCTGTTCTCGGTTGCAACACTCACTACCGAGTTCTAAACTGCCTCTGGAAGCAACGTTAGCAAAACAACTGTCCGTCGGGAGCTTCAAGAAATGGGCTTCCATGGCCGAGCAGCCGCACACAAACATAAGATCACCATGCACAATGCCAATCGTCAGCTGGAGTGGTGTAAAGCTTGCCGCCATTGGACTCTAGCAGTGGAAACGCGTTCTCTGGAGTGATGAATCACGCTTCACCATTAGACTGTGGGCCCAGAGACCAATATCGTTTTAGTTTTTTGATTTCGTGACCTACCTCTGGGGTGGGGGCAATCATGATGGTAAATGAAAGGCTATAGTACCACGAGCAACATACTTTTTTTCACAAGCGTAAATGTTGCACATAAACGAGAACCGCTGGCCCAAAATGTCATCATAGATCAAGTATACGTTATTTTTAAAAAACACATTTAGAGTTCAAATAACAACACAAAGTGTATGTAATTGAGTTGAAAATAGTATTAACATAAATATGTATTGATTCTGATTTTAAAAATATTAAAAATGACTGACACAAAGGTTTGCATGAAATTTTATTTCCTAAATTGCAGTGATCTAATATTGATGTCACTTTATACAAGTATGCCATCTTTCAAGATGAGAAATGCTTTTGGACCATGAGCACAAAATAATTATTCACTGCAGTGAGGAAATTTTTCACTATGTGAATCAATTGCATGTTCCTGGTGTTAAATTTCCGAGCCTAAAATGGACCACACACTAAACTCATTCATTTTCTGTGTCAGGTTCCTCTACTTCCCCATCACTGCCATCATCAGAATCATTATCCTCACTATCATCGTCTAAGTCATTGTGTCCAGTGATATTGCAACAGTTATTTCTAGCACACTTGCACAGATCTGTACATGGAACATTGTTTTGAAGACAGGTACAAGTATCAGCATCACCGCATTTACTTTTCTTGCAGTTACCAGTGCAGTAAGCTAACTCCATAACACTGTCTGGAGCAGGAGGAAGGTTCATCCAGTTGATGACGAGCTCACCGCTTTCCATCTTCCACCCATGCCCATCAGAAACGGGTATCTCTGCATTTGGTTGTAGGCTCCTCTTGTAAATACCTGAAAATATTGAAAAGGTGAAAAAAAAATTCAGCCTCAGTTGTTGCCTTCCAATGTTATGTTTTGCTGCAATGGAGGTATTGAACAGTAACATTAAATTGTGGAGTCTGCCTCATAATGAGATCTGCTTCATTCCTTTTTCAGCCTTGTGTACATAGTAAAATGCATTATCATGGAATATAAGATATCTCTGAATAAAACACATATTCATATTTTGGTTTTTTTACAAATATTTGATCGTTGATTTGATGTTTAAAAAACACTAACAAAAGGATATGAGCAAGACATTTATTTCCTGACTGACTCCCAAAATATAGTATTATTTTTGCACCTGATTAACTTTACACATAATTATGACAGGTTTACATGTTGCACACAAGTCTTACAAATTATATCTTACAATGAAACTGTAAACGTTATGGAAGACATATTCCTGCTTGGTAGTTGGCCCGTTTGATGTGTTCCCTCAGAGCATCTTGGTTGGGAGGCATTGTGATTTCAGATTTCCTTGCCAGTCGGAACATGTTGTACCTGGCCTCGTTGATGGTTGTGACGCTGTGTTGTCCATACAATTTGCAAACAAATACCTCCAGTAAGTCTAGCTGTATGTCAAAATGCTCGCCAAGGTCCTTCAAAGCTTGCACAGCTCCCTCTCCTTAAGAAGAAGATTAAAGGCTTTCTTCTTTCCCTTGCCGTAAAATGAGCTTACGCTGTCACACCCAGTGAAGCAATGTAGGCCTATTAATGCCTGGCTGACATCATCTCCGATACTATCATGAACAGACTGCAGATCAATGGTTCTCGAATTCACTCCTCTCCCCGTATGGAAATACATACAGGTATGTGTAGGAACTATGGATTGAAGAGCTATACGAATAATGAAGATGTCAGTATCAGGACTGACAATGATGACGTCGGCATAGGTACGGGCTGCACATGCTGCATGCAAATACATCCTCGTATCGGCTTCTTCCTGTGTGGAGCAGAGATGTGGCTCCTCTACTTTTAGCACCTGATCAGTCACCTCCTTTCCTGGCGAGAAAGAATGGCACATCCTTCCATGTGCCAAGAAAACCTTCACTCCCCTCAATTCTGATGTGGGAACTTTAGTCCATGTCTCGTCCAAATACTCCACTAGCAATTCCTTATTCTCTCCATTTGAGAGGAACTTCTTCCACTGTTGAGGAAGTGCCTGGCCATGAATTCGCATCAACTGAGAGCCATTTTCTGCTCTCTTGGCCCTCTCGGCATTCTTAATGGAGACTTGCCTGTAGGTATCGGTCACAAAGTGAATCTCTTGTGATCTGTTTGCTTTTGCCATTTTCACAAGACGTCTCAAGATGGCAAGAGAAAGGCTGAGAAATGTTCTTTGGCCTGGTACCTTGTTCACATTTAACTGCTGTATCATAGCCATGCCATCCACAACACACACACACCACCTATAATGGGAGTTTCTGCTAGAGGCTTCTCTGGCTGACTTTCAAGGGCATGGAGCAAGTTGGCTTTGTTGGTCTTGACCAGAGACCCTTGAGAATTTGCGAGTGAGAGTGATAACGGACCCAAGGAATACGTCAGTAGCTCCTGCAGATTAATATTCCTGTACCGTCCAATCACGACCAGTCTTGCTAGCAGATTTCTGTCGGCTTTCAGGGAGACATCCTTTCCATGTACTCTGCGTTTTACAGTCTTAGACATACTGGTAAATGTCTTCAGCTTCATTTGTTTCATGCTGACAAACAAGTCCACTTCTCCTGTTTGTAGACAGTCTCTGGACAACTTGGTGAATTCTGTTTCACCCCTTTCATACGCAGTCTGCATATCAGTTTGGACATCTTTTGTCGCTACTGCACCTGACGTGATGTGTATCAGCTCATCTTGTTCATAGTCGAAAGGATTGACCATACTGTTAGTTGTATCCACAATTTTCTTAACATCTGCCTTATCCCGTTTCATACGGCTTTGCAGGAGATCTGATCATGTTGTGCTCTGCTCTTCTTTGCCTGCCATGGCCTCACATTCTCGAGCGATTAAGCCTCTTGCATGATGGGACCATATCCACCTGTTTACAGTTCGTTTACTGGTTGTAAAACCTGTCATACCTCCTTTTGTTTTTGAGTCACGGTTTGCTGTCTGTTCAATAGTTTGGTCATAAGCAAGTTTGGCGAAGGCATTATTGCTCCTCTGAACAGCAAAGTCACCTTCCAGACATTGCTGATGTATTGTTGGGTGGGTAGTTGCAAGATCAGACATTTCAAGCCAGTACACAGGAAGGTATCTACTACATTGCTTCACTGGGTGTGACAGCGTAAGCTCATTTTACGGCAAGGGAAAGAAGAAAGCCTTTAATCTTATGCAAACACCCATGGTAGCATACGTCTTACACATGCCAAGTGAAGTTCCCAATTTGCTTCACGAGTACCTCTCAGGAAGAGCAGGAGAACTTCTACCATCTCAATATACGAACTCAAGCATCCAAAGGTCTGCTTCTTGTTGCAAGCTTCTATGAATTGACTGTAAGATGTCTCAAACTGATAATCTTTCTCCATTCAAGATTTCTTGATATTCAGGTTTGGGGAAGGCTTGGGCCAAGTCTGCCATCCGCTGTTTTACTCTGTTTGCCTCTTCAGGAATGGTGTCCAGATAAGCATTGAGTCACATTTGATGCATTGCCTCCACCACCAGCTTGTGAGCTCTGACTGCTCTGTTGTAGTGCTTACCAGTCATCACCCCATTTACCGAGCCTGTCGCAAAAAATCTCCGATTCTATCACGATATCTTGAAGGCCAGCATCTCTAAGGCGCTTTCCCAAACAACCAAGAAAGGACATAGCTGTGTGAAAAGCACCAAGTCGTATGACCAGCCTCTTCATAAACTGCGCATTTCTCCACCTAATCAGTTGTGCCTTCACATAGATTGCTTGATCCATCACAACGACGACCATGTCCAAGCTTAGCTGATCGGCAATCTCGACACTTCTCTGCAGAATTGTAAGGACTGTGTCCATTTCTGTGGTGCTCCCATCAATGACAGGTAAATAGCCTATTACAGACTTTGGTGGAACCTCAACTTGGGAAAGGAGCTGGTTGAACCCAGTCCAAGAGGGCAAGATCTTGTCTGTTCTGAATTTTGTAATGTAGTAGGCTAGGTCGACCTTCATAGGATTTTGCAGCAACGGTGCATTAGCAGACTGAAGGAGTGAAACATGCTCTGCAAACGGCACTGGACCTTCCTTTTTTTCCCCCGTAGTATATAGCTAGATTCACCACTGGCAGCTGCATTGACCTGTTTCTTGTTCTTTTCACAGCTGGATCTTTAGTGCTAGAGGACCTAGGTTGATTAGTTCTTGGACTGACATTACTCTGGACGACAATGCCATTTGTGTTGTGGGTAGTTCCACGTCCAGATAACGTTTCTTCTCCAAAGTCATTGTTATCCCATACTAACGTGGTTGGAATCCCTGGCTGTATGGTGGATGGAATGGAATCTTCACCGCGACTAACCTCTTGTGTAGCAAGTGCTGTATCATGATTTAAAATCAGAGTTTGAAACAGAGTGTCCCAAACCATTTAACAGTCCTATCAACTGGGCTGATCCTGATAGATGACGCACTGTCATACAAGAACAACAACAACAGGCATTTTAAGGCCATTTTCCCTGCAAGAGCGGGGGTTAGCCTTGCGGTCCCCATGACATGTCATAGCAAGTGACATATGCTTAGGCATCAGTTTCCGTCCTTTGGAAGCCAGAGAAATTATATCCTGTGATATGGACAGGAGTTTTCTATGGATTGGTGCAGATACATCTACCATCTTCTCCGTGTCTGGCTCATCAGATGCGCCAACTGCCCATGCTAAAAAATTGTATAGGCTGCAGAGCACAATTGCTTCTGCCTCTTTCAAATTCAGATGTTCTGCTGTCGGTGGCCATGGCACAGTAGGTTTGACTTCTCTGATTGTTTGCCTGAGATCTAATGCTGTCATGTAAATATTGCGCAGTGCATTTGGATCAGCATACACAGCCCATTTGTGATTGGTGGCCTGCTTGTGATGGTGCTTCTGTGTCATCTGTTGTCGAATCCATTTCACTGTGGGTCGTGCTTTGCGTGGCTTCTTGAAGGTTTGTCTGCTTTTCCACAAGAGTAGCTGTAGAAATGTCATTAACATAGACGATGTCTCCTTGTGATTTCATGTGAGGTGTTATAAAACATAGCTGTGGAAATTTCTTTGATAACCTGTGCTTCAAGTATCCAGACTTATATGAATTTGCCTCAACTCCATACATGGCTTATCTTAATTTGTTTGATGAATAAGTCATTCACTTTTTTAAGTCTCATGATCTCTTTGTTGTCAATGATGCGAGTTTTCACTGTCTTGCTGAAAACTTCAAATGCTTCTGAATAAGAAGTATCACTTCCTGTTTGTGTGTTGGCTGGCCTGGTCAGGTAGCGTGTAAAGTCCCTGTAGCATGAGTTGTGGTGCCTAACTTCGATTTCCACACAATCCTTGTCTTTAATCTGCATAAGAAGTGGCACATTTCCACTGTCTTCTGCTGCTTGCTGTAAATGGACAGCATCTATGGTTGAACATGTGACGAGGTGTTCCTTTTTTCTCTTGCGGGTGGATCTGCATCTTATAGTTTTTTCTTTCTGGCATAGGATACATATGTTTGGTAGAACATGCTGTGATCTTGCTGGCACTGGAGGTCTACCAAAGCTGGAACGAAGAGCCCGTCTCTTTGTTGGTTTTGTATTTTCTGCTTCAACTTTTTCTCCACCGACATCAGCTTGGGGCACGGTTGCTGTATAAAAAGAAAACGCACACACACAAAGAAACAAAAATTAATGTGGAAAACCCATAAAACCAGTAATATAAGAACATTGGAGAATAATTGATTTTTAACAAATTTTAACCTTATAAAGTGCAAGTTTTAAACCTACCCGTAGAGGATAAGTCATCGGCTTTCTTTTTCATGCTTTTCCTCACCCTTTCAACACGTTGGGAGTCTGTAAAGCGTGCGTAACATGGCTGATGGAATCCTCCGTGAAGTGGTATTGCTGGCGACTGTGCTGTGTTGGAATCTGCACTGAATCTTGCCGAGTGTTGAGCAACGTAATCTCTCGCAATTTTTGCTTGAGGACCATCCAAAGACTTCCATTTGTTGACATATTCTAAAAAACGGGACCATGTTTTGTCTGAAAATTGGACAATTTTGCACTTTTGTACGGGAAGATGCACATAAAACACTCTTTTTCTTGAGTATTTTCGTCACTCGAAGACAACACGTCCTCATCACTGGAGGCCGCCATGTTGTGTCAAGGCGTTACCACACCGTTCTGGTACTGCGGTTGTCATTGGCCAATTGCCGATGATATATTGAACACGTCTTCCGATTGGTTATTTTCCAGGATTTTCCGTTCGAGGATACGCGCACATTTTAAACATGTAAATAATTAATTAAAATCTAAATTACTCATTAACGTACCAAAATCTTTCGTGTGAAAAGTGACAGAATGTTTCCTGTAATATTTTCTATAAATTCATACCAAAATCGTGTCCACCCATTTTGTAGGTCATGCAAGAAAGCAATATATTACTACGGCTGTGTGCCTACATCTGGCAGTCCGATGGACAGGTCTGGGTTTGTCGGATGCAAGGAGAACGCTACCTGCCCGAATGCAAAGTGCCAACTGTAATGTTTGGTGGAGGAGGAATAATGGTCAGGGGCTGTTTTTCATGGTTCGGGCTCGGCCCTTTAGTTCCAGTGAAGGGAAATCTTTACGCTACAGCATACAATGACATTCTGGAGTGGTGTAAAGCTTAGGATATGACTACAGCATACAAAGTCCTGGTGTTGGGCTAGCGGCTAGGGTGCCAGCTTAGGATACCTAGGATCCTGGGTTCGAATCCCGGTCGATCGCTGAATTAACGCCAGGGGGGTTGACTCAGCCTGTCATCCTTCTGAGGTCGGCTAATTGAGTACCAGTTTACTGGTAATTCCCTGTTTGTCGTTAAAGGCGGCAAAAAGGGTTGGCGTCAGGAAGGGCATCCGGCCGTAAAACATTGCTTCAAAAAGGGGACCAAAAAACAACAACAACCACGGTTCCCGAAAAAGGCCAACACCTGCTTTGCGGGGAAAAATGGCCTTTAAAGGTGGTTATTATATATATATATATATATACAATGACATTCTAGACGATTGTGTGCTTCTAACTTTGTGGCAACAGTTTGGGGAAGGCCCTTTCCTGTTTCAGCATGACAATGCGCCCGTGCACAAAGCGAAGTCCGTACAGAAATGGTTTGTCGAGATCAGTGTGGAAGAACTTGATTTGCCTGTACAAAGCCCTGACCTCAACCCCATCGAATACCTTTGGAATGAATTGGAACACAGACTGCGAAGCCAGGCCTAATCGCCCAACATCAGTGCTTGACTTCACAAATGCTCTTGTGGCTGAATGGAAGCAAATCCCCACAGCAATGTTCCAACATCTAGTGGAAAGACTTTCCAGAAGCATTAGGCTTTCCAGAGGCTGTTATGGCAGCAAAGGGGAAAAGGGGGACCAACTCCGTATTAATGGCCATGATTTTGGAAAGAGGTGTTCGACGAGCACATGCGGGTGTGATGTTCGGGTGTCCACATCCGTTTGGCCATGTAGTGTATATAGTTAAGAGAGATTGCTGTCCATTCGGGGTTCGATCCCCAACGCAGTTATAAACTGTCATCCCGGTGTTTCACAGGTAGGAGGTTGATTCCTCAGTGTGTGTGCCGTCCCTCGGATGGGCATCGAACTGGCATCTTGTCTGCCAGCCTTAGTTGGTGGACGTTAAATATCCCACGACGTTATTGCGAAAAGAAGGCAAGCTATCGCCGGCAACATTTCCAAATTTCTGGCCAAGTCGAATGTCAGGCCTGGCCAGACAGTTTGTGAAGACTGGCCAAGCTTCCCCCGGCCGACCCAAGGCGAAAAGGTGGGATAATGGTGCAGGTCATCAAAGAATAAGCAGAACACACAAATTATATTCAATTACATGAAGAACGAAGGGAGTTGATGCCTCTTGACAATTCGTTTCCTATTTAGAAGGTAATAATATGATAATCTTCATATCTCGTGTTTCATTGTTGATCAAATTACAGTACAGTAGTTGTGAACTTACAATAGTGACGAATATATGATTACCTGTAATGAAGCAAGTTTTAAATTAATATCAATTTTGAATTTGCAAATGTGTATAATATTGTGACAAAGTTCAACAATGTGTCAAAATGAAGGCATCTTGGACAAGACACAGAGTGAAGACATTTTGAAATTAGGGGGAAAAAAAAGGAAGAAAACCGATCGACGTCACTGATGAGAAATGATTCGCATGGTCCTGGGGTGTGGCCGCCCATGCATTTGACTTGTTTTTCTTGTTCACACGTCACAACTCAAAGTCACAAAATAAGCAATTTCCTGGAAACGCTCTTTAATCGTCCCCTCTGGTTTCTTCGGCCGTCCAGACACCTGGTTGCTCTCCGTACATGGTCGTCGCAACATGAACTGTGAGTGTCAGAGAAAAAAAAAGATCCTTGAAACGGATTGTGATGATAGTCGACGCTGAAAAACATGTTTGATGGTAGTTCATGATCTTGTACGTTGGAGTTAATTTAAGTGTTTAAAACTTTAAAATACGATAAAATGTTGAGTTTTTATTAATAATTTAAATAATAGTTTCATTTTGTCATCATTCGTCCACCATTTTTTTTAACGTCATGCTCCATAACGTTTCTGCTGACCCTTTCACTCAATGGTGAAGAATCACTTTTTATATTCTCGTGTACGGATTCTAATTCAAATCTTCACCAAAATGGAATCAATTCTTCCTTGTCACACACACAACCTGTTCGTTAAGTTTCGGCGGAATCCGTCCACAACGTTTTGAGATATCGTGCTATCTATAGTTTTTGTCCCTATCTCTCCATGGTGAAGATTCGTTGACAAAATTATAGTATCCGGATTTGGATCTTCACCAAAATCTAATGATTTCTTCCTTGTCACACACCAAAACTGTCAAGCAAATTTCATCCCCATTGTCCATAACTTTTTGAGATATCCTGCAAACAAAAAGTTGGTGTGCGTCGTATCTTGAGTAAATAGGTGGTAAATCAGGTACCGTGAAATGGGGTGAATAGGGACAGCAAGGTGAATAGGGACACAAACTGAAAAAAAGTTCGGAAACTTTTTTCGCTGAAAATTGATAACCATACTGATTTGTTGATATTTGGTTTGAAAGTGTTCTCTTGTTTTTTTAAAAAGCAACTTATAGTCCCTATTAACCCCATATATGGGTTAAATAGGAATAAATAGGATTTTTATGGCTGTCCCTATTCACCCCGTTTTATGGGTGAAAAGGGACAGTCACTAATACAAAAAAATAATAATCAAGAAACAATCCTGAGTTTCCAACTTATTGCTAAATTGATAGCTCAGATGGATGCACATAATATGCACCCATAATATAAACCACGGTGCCGATGAAAAAAAATATGGGATAAAAAGTTTCTCCAAACTGTCCCTATTTCTTGATTATTATTGTCCCCCGTCGTACCGCGGAGCGAAAGGGGGACTATGGTTTTCCTGTCCGTCCATGCGTGCGGGTGTGCGTGCGGGCGAGCGTGCATGCATAAGCGAAGGACCGCATTCGAATTTGGTGTGTGGGTGCAACCCACGTCAAAATCCAAGATCGCCGCCACCATGTATGTCTGATGCCATCTACAGTCATGTGAAAAAGTAAGTACACCCTATGTGAAGTTTTGACTTTTTAAAAACATATTTCCACATACAGCTATTTGATCTTCATTTCAACAATATTGACAGATAAAGGTGATATAATATAACAAATATCATGAAACATTTACATTTTGTCGTCCATTGTATAATTTAAATAAACATAAATGCAAATTTCGCATGTGGAAAAAGTAAGTACACCCCTACATTTATCACTACTTCAAATACCTAAAATTAGAATCAGGTGCACCAGCTCAGGTGCAAATGATTAGAGGATCTTGGAGGAACCTGTCTTATTTAAACCTCAGACATTTCGTTTGGTTTGCTCTTTGTTGTTGAAGTGTGCGGCGTCACCATGCCGAGATCAAAATAACTCTCTGAGGCCTTCAGAAAGAAGGTTATAGATGCCTACAAGTCTGGGAAGGGATTTAAAAAGATCTCCAAACAATTTGAAATCAATCATTCGACTGTCCAGAAGATAATCTACAAGTGGAGAATATTCCAAACAACTGCCAACTTGTTCAGGCCAGGCCGCCCCAGCAGGTTCAGCCTGAGAGCAGACCGCAAGATGCTGAAAGAAGTCTCTAAGAACCCCCAGAATGTCATCACGGGACCTGCAGGGAGCTCTTGCCACTGTTGATGTCAAAGTGCACAAGTCTACCATTGGAAAGAGGCTGCACAAATTTGATCTACATGGGAGGTATGCCAGGAGGAAACCTTTGCTGTCCAGAAAGAACATCAGGGCAAGACTAAAGTTTGCCAATGAACACCTAGGCAAAGACCAGCACTTCTGGAACAATGTGCTCTGAACAAAAGAGTCAAAGGTGGAGCTATTTGGTCACAGTACCAGAAGACATGTTTGGCGAAAACCAAAGACTGCATTTGACCACAAGAACCTGATACCAACTGTAAAGCATGGTGGTGGAAATATTATGGTTTGGGGCAGCTTTGCTGCATCAGGGACTGGGCAGCTCACCATCATAGAATCCACAATGAATTCTTCATTGTACCAGAGGGTGCTTGAGGATAATGTGAGGCCATCTGTCGGAAAGTTGAAGCTCAACCGAAGGTGGACCTTGCAACATGACAATGACCCTAAACATGCCAGTAAATCCACCAAGGAATGGCTGAAAAGAAAGAAATGGAGGGTTCTGGAATGGCCAAGTCAAAGCCCGGATCTAAATCCCATCGAGATGTTGTGGGGGGATTCGAAACGAGCTGTGCATGCAAGAAACCCATCAAACATCGCACAGCTGTAAGAATTCTGCATGGAAGAGTGGGCAAAAATTTCTCCCAGGTGATGTCAGAGACTGGTAGACAGTTATAAGAAACGCCTACTTGAGGTTGTTTCTGCCAAAGGGGGCAATACCACCTATTAGAGCCAGTAGTCTAGGACCTGACTAACATATGTATGCAAATAATTTAGGAGAGGATAACTCAACTGTTATAGGCTAATATCACCCCCAGGAACAACCTGGGATGTGTGCCAAAATCTCTATCCGGGGCGAAAAGCCCGAAAATGACCACGCCCTTTTAAAAATGACCACGCCCTTTTTCATAGGAAGTGCTATTTCCGACATAGCTCTATCTTCTATACCGTTGGAGCTACAGATTTTCTGAGGTGCTTAAAATGTTCAGAATAGCCATGTTTAGGAGGTCATATATTTCCAAATGGGTTTTCTACGAGAAAATGACTAAAAAGCCCGAAAATACAGCCATTTTAAACACGATTTCATACTAATATTAAGCATATTCATGATATACAGAATCCTCTACCTCAGCAACAGAGTCCACCACTGTAGTATATGACCCCTCACCCTTGACAACAGGTCCCATCACCATGGCAAGAGAGCCCAATCCAAACACAACGAGCTCCACTACTGCAGCAGCAGAAGTCTCGGATATGTCAACAGACCCCTCTCCCACAACAACTGACAGCTCCGCCACGGCAACAGACTTCACTGATTCCACCAAGTCAATAAATTCGGACTATTTTCGGTGGATAGTCAATCGCTTCTCCAAAAGAGCGACACATGAGAGTGACTATGTCCCAGGATTTACAGTCGTGAGAAGTGCAACCGTCAAATGCAACTTTCATCCTACCACAACAATTCTTACCCCCATCCTTCCCTATCCAGCTACAACATACGATGCAATCCTCACCACGATGATTAACTTTCAGGATGCACTAAAACAGAAGAGTGATACCTACGGTGGGTTGTGGGCCGACGAAGGTGTGTACCGTATTGCCAAAGAAATCCAGCTCATGAAACCAGAACAGTTTAACAACATATTCCTTGGGTCTAGGTGGGTTTCATATGGAGAAGATTGTATTGGCCTGTCTTGGTACATACCTGGAGCCCTCTTGAATTTTCGCTGTTCTAGTTGAGACAGAGTGCTATGGTACTGATGTCATCAAGACCGTGATCTCCGGTTCCCACTATTCCAGGGCCCGCGCTGCCCATTCAATGATACACGAGGTCCTCACATCTATGATGTTAGAAGCATTCCTCTCCAAATACCCCGAGAGACGAACGGAACTAGAGGCACTGCAGGTCAACTGTCAGTCTAAAGAGCTCACGGGCGAAGAATTGAACACCACAAAGGAGTGCGCTGACACCATCCAAGCAGCCTTTCAAGTCTACCTTAAGGAAAGGGCATCGCTGTCTCAGTCATTTGATTACTGGAACACATACGTTTCCGACCTGTTCCCAATACTCAGGAATCTCACCAATTCTCTGCGCTCTGGAGACTGGATTCTCTACCTCAGTGCTGTGGAGAGGGCAACTTCACTGTTCTTCTTTTTTGGGAGAACAAACTACTGTCGATGGACACCATTATTCCTGCAGGACTGCTATCAACTGAAGGAGAAGTTCCCACTCCTGTACGACTCCTACATGAACGGTGGATTTGTCGTGAACACGACCAAGAAAGGTAGTGGAGTGCCCTTTGACCAGGCGCTAGAGCAGTGCTACAACCGGCCTGCCAAAATAAGTGGTGGGATAATTGGGGTCACCAGGAAGAAGGAGGCAGTAGCTCTGTGGGGAATCATCAAGCATAAAAAAGACCAGTACGTTGACCTCCTGAAGATGAAGGATGATGTCGAAGGAGAACTCTCACTTCACCACGACTTCAACCCAAGTACTGCAACTAAGATAGTTGGGATGGTGCAAGACATAGAGGATTATCTCCTGAAGGTATGTAGTCCTCTACAAGACCAGGTAGCGCTGAAGAATATTCTCACTGGAGAAATTGTGACCAACGTAATCGTAGACAAGTTGTTGTGCTGTATCAAGGAGGGCAGCGCTGCTTGTGCTAAATTTATCGATGATCGACTCAGAAATAGGTCGATATCGATACACTCAACTATTAGCAAAATCAAGTTTACATCCCCTAAGACCACCTTAAATTTGGCTCCCAAAGCAGACATCAAAGATGAGACAATCAAAGCTCTCATGTTTATTGAGTATGGGCGTCACCGGGGGTTCACTATTGAGGAGCTACTCCAGCATGAGATCACCAACTCTGCGTTTTTCTTGGTTGACAAAGATGGTTACTTGAGGAAGAGTGCCAAATCACAACTTGGGACTGAGCTGCTGAAGTTGTGCCCACTAATAGATTTTTAAAAAGGGCCAGAAACCTCCCCACAAACCCATGCCATAGTTATCGACTTCATGGCCATGGTGAGAAAAGTCCCCTTAAAGAAGCTTGATCCACCCATCAAGACATTCCATGACTTTGCTATTGCCTTGACATCTATGGTCACCAAAGCTGGGCACAGCTGTGATGAGATCCACATCGTTTTCGATGCTTACAGAGAGGACAGCATCAAGAAAGGAGAGAGGGGGAGAAGAGGAAAGTCAACAGAAATGGTGGTCCTTGATGTGATATCACCGAACCAAAATGTTCCAGTGGTATTAGAGAACTTTTGGTCGTCTTCCATCAGCAAAACTGCTTTCCAGGCATTCTATGTTGAGTGGCTCACCACCAATTATCAAGGCACCAAACCGCTATACCTTGGTATATCACCACAGTCATGGTTGGTGTCAGCTGGGTGTGCTTCTCCATTCCCTCGGCTCAACTGCACACACGAGGAAGCTGATGACAGGATGATGTTTCATGTGCAGGACATTCTAAGTCACCGGTCAGGACCTACATCCTTGACGCTGTCATCAGGTGACACAGATGTCTTTGTGTGCCTGTTATACCACATCACAGTCAATTGGAGAGATATTGGCCTCCAAGAGCTCTGGCTCGTCCGCAACTCAGGAGTGAAAAGATCAATATTACCACTCCATGATATCTGCACAGCGCTGGAAGACGAGCTCACAAAGTGTCTCCCAGCACTCCATGCGCTGACTGGGTGCGATACAACCAGCAAGATATCAACTAAACTTGCAGCCCTGAACGCTGTCCGCAAACTAGGAAATTCCTCTCTGATCCTGAATTTCGACTGCCCACAGCTAACAGAAAGCACAATAGAGATGGCGGAGACATTCTTGGTCAAGTGTCTCAAACCATCAACAGACCTGGAGATATTTGACGACCTGCGTGTCGCTGCATTTGATAGCAATGCCCTCAAGATGGACTTTGAGAGAACCGCTTGCACATCAACTAATGCAAGAAAACATATCCAAAGAGGCTATTACCAACAGCAACTGTGGGTCCAAGCCCCATTTAGAGACGCCACCTTGATTATGAATGCCGAGTCTTATGGTTTTGTAAGAAGGGGCAGTTTATTAGTCCCTGAGATTGTGATCTCAAAACCCGAAGGCCTGCCAGATCCCTGTAGGTGTGGCAAGTGTGCTCGTAAGAATGGGTGTCCATGCAGGGTAGCTGATTTCAAGTGTTGCAAGTACTGCAAATGCAAAGGAGGTGATTGTTGTAAAAACCCTATCACTGAATGAACCTATCATCATCCTCATAACTGGACTCTGTTGTGTTACTCTTCATGTTCCTGTTCCCGACCCTGGTTTATGTGACACATAAACAGTACTATTGTGGTGTTCAAAGTTGTATTGTTGGCTGTTGGGCAAATTCCCTGCTGATCTTTGAAACATTAAGCTCTCTCGGTACTGCTGCCTACTAAAGTAATAAGTTTTTTTGTTTTTTTTTTCATTTTAAGTTAACATTCCATTGATAATAGTATGATTGAAAATACAATTTCTTTACAATAATCAAATGCTCGCTTTCTTTACTATGATATGGCAATTCCAGTATGTAGGTAGTTGTATGGTAATAAATTGACCTAACGCTTTTTAGTCATTTTCTCGTAGAAAACCCATTTGGAAATATATGACCTCCTAAACATGGCCATTCTGAACATTTTAAGCACCTCAGAAAATCTGTAGCTCCAACGGTATAGAAGATAGAGCTATGTCGGAAATAGCACTTCCTATGAAAAAGGGCGTGGTCATTTTTAAAAGGGCGTGGTCATTTTCGGGCTTTTCGCCCCGGATAGAGATTTTGGCACACATCCCAGGTTGTTCCTGGGGGTGATATTAGCCTATAACAGTTGAGTTATCCTCTCCTAAATTATTTGCATACATATGTTAGTCAGGTCCTGGACTACAGGGGTGTACTTACTTTTTCCACATGCGAAATTTGCATTTATGTTTATTTAAATTATACAATGGACTACAAAATGTAAATGTTGAATGATATTTGTTATATTATGTCACCTTTATCTATCAATATTGTTGAAATGAAGAGCAATTAGCTGTATGTTGAAATATGTTGAAAAAGTCAAAACTTTACATGGGGTATACTTACTTTTTCATGTGACTGTATGTCTGAACCTTGTGAGCGAAATATCTTGAAAAATAAGCGAAGTACCAACTTATAATCTGGTGTGTGGGTGTATCGAGGCACAAGGAAGAACGCTATTGAAAATTGGGTCGCCACGTCAAAATCCCAGATGGCCACCGCCATGTACGTCTGAACCTTGTCAGATGAATATCTTGAAAAATAAGCGAAGTACCAACTTCTAATTTGGTGTGTGGGTGCATATCGGCATAAGGAAGAACGCTATTGAAAATTGGGTCGCCACGTCAAAATCCAAGATGGCCGCCACCACATATATGTCTGAACCTTGTGAGCGAAATATCTTGAAAAATAAGCGAAGTACCAACTTCTAATCTGGTGTGTGGGTGTATCTAAGCACAAGGAAGAAGGCTATTGAAAATTGGGTCGCCACGTCAAAATTCAAGATGGCCGCCGCCATGTATGTCTGAACATTGTGAGATGAATATCTTGACAAATAAGCGAAGTACCAACTTCTAATTTGGTGTGTGGGTGTACCTCGGCATAAGGAAGAACGCTGTTGAAAATTGGGTCGCCACGTCAAAATCCAAGATGGCCGCCACCATATATATGTCTGAAAATTGTGAGCGAAATATCTTTTAAAATAAGCGAAGTACCAACTTAAATCTGGTGTGTGGGTGTATCTAGGCAAAAGGAAGAACACTATTGAAAATTGCGTCGCCACGTCAAAATCCAAGATGGCCGCCGCCATGTACGTCTGAACCTTGTGAGTGGAATATCTTGAAAAATAAGCGAAGTACCAACTTCTAATCTGGTGCTTGGGTGTATCTAGGCATAAGGAAGAACGCTATTGAAAATTGGGTCGCCACGTCAAAATCCAAGATGGCCGCCTTGCGTCTTCCACTTTGTCAACTCGCATCACTTCACCGACGGGGGACCTAGGCGTAACGCTTGTTTTCAAATAAATCCGGGATTTTTGTCCATTTTAATTCCGTGACGGTTGAATTAATTATTGCAGGTTTGAAGACTGCCGGTGGGATCCATGAAGGTAAGCGCTTACGGCTTCTCCCCGCGGGTATAACAAAGGTCTGCCATTGAATTGAACGCCTCCGAGTTAAAGCTCGATTGGTCCTCCGTGTCAACCTGCGGTGTCAACCACAGGGCAGGCACACGACAATATATAATCAAGCACACAGCCATGCAATCTCCATAGACAAACATTGGCAGTAGAATGGGCCATACTGAAGAGCTCGGTGACTTTCAACGTGGCACCGTCATGGGATGCCACCTTTACAACAAGTCAATTCGTCAAATTTCTGCTCTGCGGGAGCTGCCCCGGTCAACTGCAAGTGCTGTTATTGTGAAGTGCAAACGTCGAGGAGCAACAACAGCTCAGCCATGAAGTGGTAGGCCACACAAGCTCACAGAACGGGACCACCGAGTGCTGAAGCGCGTTGCGTGTAAAAATCCTTCTGTTCTCGGTTGCAACACTCACGACCGAGTTCTAAACTGCCACTGGAAGCAACGTTAGCACAACAACTGTCCGTCGGGAGCTTCATGAAATGGGCTTCCATGGCCGAGCAGCCGCACACAAACATAAGATCACCATGCGCAATGCTAATCGTCAGCTGGAGTGGTGTAAAGCTTGCCGCCATTGGACTCTAGCAGTGGAAACGCGTTCTCTGGAGTGATGAATCACGCTTCACCATCTGGCAGTCCGATGGACAGGTCTGGGTTTGGCGGATGCAAGGAGAACGCTACCTGCCCGAATGCAAAGTGCCCACTGTAATGTTTGGTGGAGGAGGAATAATGGTCAGGGGCTCTTTTTCATGGTTCAGGCTCGGCCCTTTAGTGCCAGTGAAGGGAAATCTTAACGCTACAGCATACAATGACATTCTAGACGATTGTGTGCTTCCAACTTTGTGGCAACAGTTGGGGAAGGCCCTTTCCTGTTTCAGCATGACAATGCGCCCGTGCACAAAGCGAAGTCCATACAGAAATGGTTTGTCGAGATCGGTGTGGAAGAACTTGATTTGCCTGCACAGAGCCCTGACCTCAACCCCATCGAACACCTTTGGGATGAATTGGAACACAGACTGCGAGGCAGGCCTAATCGCCCAACATCAGTGCTTGACTTCATGAATGCTCTTGTGGCTGAATGGAAGCAAATCCCCGCAGCAATGTTCCAACATCTAGTGGAAAGTCTTCCCAGAAGAGTGGAGGCTTTTATAGCAGCAAAGGGGGAGAGGGGGACCAACTCCGTATTAATGGCCATGATTTTGGAAAGAGGTGTTCGACGAGCACATACGGGTGTGATGTTCGGGTGTCCACATACGTTTGGCCATGTAGTGTTTATAGTTAAGAGAGATTGCTGTCCATTCGGGGTTCGATCCCCGACGCAGTTATAAACTGTCATCCCGGAGTTCACAGGTAGGAGGTTGATTCCTCAGTTTGTGTGCCGTCCCTCGGATGGGCATCGAACTGGCGTCTTGTCTGCCAGCCTTAGTTGGTGGACGTTAAATATCCCATGACGTGTTTGCGAAAAGAAGGCAAGCTATCGCCGGCACCATTTCCAAATTTCTGGCCAAGTCGAATGTCAGGCCTGGCCAGACAGTTTGTGAAGACTGGCCAAGCTTCCCCCGGCCGACCCAAGTCTAAAAGGTGGGATAATGGTGCAGGTCATCAAAGAATAAGCAGAACACACAAATTAAATTCAATTACATGAAGAACGAAGGGAGTTGATGCCTCTTGACAATTCGTTTCCTATTTAGAAGGTAATATGATAATCTTCATATCTCGTGTTTCATTGTTGATCAAATTACAGTACAGTAGTTGTAAACTTACAATAGTGACGAATATATGATTACCTGTTTAAATGAAACAAGTTTTAAATTAATATCAATTTTGAATTTGTAAATGTGTATAATATTGTGACAAAGTTCAACAATGTGTCAAAACGAAGGCATCTTGGACAAGACACAGATTGAAGACATTTTGAAATGGGGGGGAAAAAAAAAAGGAAGAAAACCCATCGACGTCACTGATGAGAAATGATTCGCATGGTTCTGGGGTGTGGCCGCCCATGCATTTGACTTGTTTTCCTTGTTCACACGTCACAACTCAAAGTCACAAAATAAGCAATTTCCTGGAAACGTTCTTTAATCGTCCCCTCTGGTTTCTTCGGCCGTCCAGATACCTGGTTGCTCCGTACATGGTCGTCGCAACATGAACTGTGAGTGTCAGAGAAAAAAAAAGATCCTTGGAACGGATTGTGATGATAGTCGACGCTGAAAAATATGTTTGATGGTAGTTCATGATATTGTACGTTGGAGTTAATTTAAGTGTTTAAAAGTTTAAAATACGATAAAATGTTGGGTGTTTATTAATAATTTAAATAATTGTTTCATTTTGTCATCATTCGTCCACCATTTTTTATACATCATGCGACATAACGTTTCTGCTGACCCTTTCACTCAATGGTGATGAATCACTTTTAAAATTCTCGTGTACGGATTCTAATTCAAATCTTCACCAAAATGGAATCAATTCTTCCTTGTCACACACACAACCTGTTCATTAAGTTTCGGCCGAATCCGTCCACAACTTTTTGAGATATCGTGCTATCTATAGTTTTTGTCCCTATCTCTCCATGGTGAAGATTCGTCGACAAAATTATAGTATCCGGATTTGGATCTTCACCAAAATCTAATGATTTCGTCCTTGTCACACACCAAAACTGTCAAGCAAATTTCATCCCCATTGTCCATAACTTTTTGAGATATCCTGCAGACAAAAAGTTGGTGCGCGTCGTATCTTGAGTAAATAGGTGGTAAATCAGGTACCGTGAAATGGGGTGAATAGGGACAGCAAGGTGAATAGGGACACAAACTGAAAAAAAGTTCAGAAACTTTTTTTGCTGAAAATTGATAACCATACTGATTTGTTGATATTTGGGTTGAAAGTGTTCTCTTGTTTTTTTAAAAAGCAACTTATAGTCCCTATTAACCTCATATATGGGTTAAATAGGAATTAACAGGATTTTTATGGCTGTCCCTATTCATGCCGTTTTACGGGTGAATAGGGACAGTCACTAATACAAAAAAATAATAATCAAGAAACAATCCTGAGTTTCCAACTTATTGCTAAATTGATAGCTCAGATGGATGCACATAATATGCACCCACAATTTAAACCACGGTGCCAATGAAAAAAAATATGGGATAAAAAGTTTCTCCAAACTGTCCCTATTTCTTGATTATTATTGTCCCCCGTCGCACTGCGGAGCGAAAGGGGGACTATGGTTTTCCCCTCCGTCCGTGTGTCCGTCCGTCCGTGCGTGCGTGCGGAAGCGAAGGACCGCATTCGAATTTGGTGTGTGGGTGCAACCCACGTCAAAATCCAAGATGGCCGCCGCCATGTATGTCTGATGCCACGTATCTCTGAACAATGTGAGTGAAATATCTTGGAAAATAAGCAAAGTACCAACTTCTAATCTGGTGTGTGGGTGTATCTAGGCATAAGGAAGAACGCTCTTGAAAATTGGGTCACCACGTCAAAATCCAAGATGGCCGCCTCCATGTATGTCTGAACCTTGTGAGCGAAATATCATATCATAGCATGTTTTCTGCGTCTTCCACTTTGTCAACTCACATCACCTCACCGACGGGGGACCTAGGCGTAACGCTTGTTTTTCAAGATATTTCGCTCACAAGGTTCCGACATATAAATGGTGGCGGCCATCTTGGAGTTTGACGTG
Organism: Myxine glutinosa; assembly: GCF_964187855.1. Lineage (NCBI taxonomy): Eukaryota > Metazoa > Chordata > Myxini > Myxiniformes > Myxinidae > Myxine > Myxine glutinosa. Next base: position 53,274,361 of record NC_136273.1, on the reverse strand, counting down.
GCGACCCAATTTTCAAGAGCCTTCTTCCTTATGCCTAGATACACCCACACACCAGATTAGAAGTTGGTACTTTGCTTATTTTCCAAGATATTTCACTCACAAGGTTCAGACATATATATGGTGGCGGCCATCTTGGAGTTGGACGTGGCGACCCAATTTACAATAGCCGTCTTGCTTATGCCGAGATACACCCATACACCAAATTAGAAGTTGGTACTTCGCTTATTTTTCAAGATATTCATCTCACAAGGTTCAGACATACATGGCGGCGACAATCTTGGATTTTGACGTGGCGACCCAATTTTCAATAGCGTTCTTCCTTGTGCCTCGATACACCCACACACCAAATTAGAAGTTGGTACTTCGCTTATTGTCCCCCGTCGCACAGCGGAGCGAAAGGGGAACTATGGTTTCTCCCCCCCCCCCCCCCCCCCCGTCCGTCCGTGTGTCCGTCCGTCCGTCCGTCCGTCCGTCCGTGCGTGCGACGTGCGTGTGTGTTTGCGTGGGGGCATGCGTGCATGCGTGTGTGCGTGCGTAAGCGAAGGACCGCATTCGAATGTGGTGTGTGGGTGCAACCCACGTCAAAATCCAAGATGGCCGCCGCCATGTATGTCTGAAACTTGTGAGATGAATATCTTGAAAAATAAGCGAAGTACCAAATTCTAATTTGGTGTGTGGGTGTATCTCGGCATAAGGAAGAACGGTATTGAAAATTGGGTCGCCACGTCAAAATCCAAGATGGCCGCCACCATATATATGTCTGAAACTTGTGAGCGAAATATTTCGAAAAATAAGCGAAGTACCAACTTCTAATTTGGGGTGTGGGTGTATCCAGGCAGAAGGAAGAACGCTGTTTAAAATTGGGTCGCCACGTCAAAATCCAAGATGGCCGCCGCCATGTATGTCTGAACCTTGTGAGATGAATATCTTGAAAAATAAGCGAAGTACCAACTTCTAATCTGGTGTGTGGGTGTATCTCGGCATAAGGAAGAATGCTATTGAAAATTGGGTCGCCACGTCAAAATCCAAGATGGCCGCCACCATATATACGTCTGAACCTTGTGAGCGAAATATCTTGAAAAATAAGCGAAGTACCAACTTCTAATTTGGTGTGTCGGTGTATCTAGGCACAAGCAACAAGGCTGTTTAAAATTGGGTCGCCACGTCAAATTCCAAGATGGCCACCGCCATGTATGTCTGAACCTTGTGAGATGAATATCTTGAAAAATAAGCGAAGTACCAACTTCTAATTTGGTGTGTGGGTGTATCTCGACATAAGGAAGAACGCTATTGGAAATCGGGTCGCCACGTCAAAATCCAAGATGGCCGTCACCATATATATGTCTGAACCTTGTGAGCGATATATCTTGAAAAATAAGCGAAGTACCAACTTCTAATCTGGTGTGTGGGTGTACCTGGGCACAAGCAACAAGGCTGTTTAAAATTGGGTCGCCATGTCAAATTTCAAGATGGCCGCCGCCATGTATGTCTGAACATTGTGAGATGAATATCTTGAAAAATAAGCGAAGTACCAACTTCTAATTTGGTGTGTGGGTGTATCCCGGCATAAGGAAGACCGCTATTGTAAATTGGGTCGCCACGTCAAACTCCAAGATGGCCGCCACCATACATATGTCTGAACCTTGTCTATCTGCAGCTACTGCTATTACAGCACTCATAGATGTATCTATATATCAGCAGCTACTGCTATTACAGCACTCATAGATGTATCTATATATCAGCAGCTACTGCTATTACAGCACTCATAGATGTATCTATCTGTCAGCATCTACTGCTATTATAGCACTCATAGATGTATCTATCTATCAGCAGCTACTGCTATTATAGCACTCATAGATGTATCTATATATCAGCAGCTTCTGCTATTATAGCACTCATAGATGTATCTATCTATCAGGAGCTACTGCTATTATAGCACTCATAGATGTATCTATATGTCAGCAGCTTCCGCTATTATAGCACTCATAGATGTATCTATCTATCAGCAGCTACTGCTATTATAGCACTCATAGATGTATCTATCTATCAGCAGCTACTGCTATTATAGCACTCATAGATGTATCTATATATCAGCAGCTACTGCTATTATAGCACTCATAGATGTATCTATCTATCAGCAGCTACTGCTATTATAGCACTCATAGATGTATCTATCTATCAGCAGCTACTGCTATTATAGCACTCATAGATGTATCTATCTATCAGCAGCTACTGCTATTATAGCACTCATAGATGTATCGAAATATCAGCAGCTACTGCTATTATCGCACTCATAGATGTATCTATATATCAGCAGCTACTGCTATTATAGCACTCATAGATGTATCGAAATATCAGCAGCTACTGCTATTATCGCACTCATAGATGTATCTATCTATCAGCAGCTACTGCTATTATAGCACTCATAGATGTATCTATATATCAGCAGCTACTGACCGGCGTTCCACATTCGTGTTTATACACCTATCAATCAGCAGCTACTGCTATTATAGCACTCATAGATGTATCTATCTATCAGCAGCTACTGCTATTACAGCACTCATAGATGTATCTATCTATCAGCAGCTACTGCTATTATAGTGTGGCTGAAACGAAAGCCCACTGGCGTGGTGACATCAATCCGCGCACCAAGTGGGCGGCGGCCACGCCCGAGGGGTAGGCGTGGCCTGAGGATATACACGGGGCGCGCAGCCCGGAGCGCTAGTGTTACAGTGAGCTCCTCAAATAAAGACGCTTATAAGTTACCGCTTGTCCGCTTCCTCCTTGCTCGCAAGCAGCGCGCGTAACGCCGCGCTTTACTGGTGACCCTCGACGTTGGATCTGCCGGAGCGATCCTTCCACACATGACGCCGTTGCCATGGCCCACAACGCAATGTCGATTAAACTTCCCGAATTTTGGGAGGCCCAGGCCGAAGTCTGGTTCGTCCAAGCCGAAGCCCAATTTCAGCTTCGGCGCCTCACCAACGACGACATGCGCTACTGCCACGTCGTGGCCTCCCTCGGGCCTGGCACGGCCGCTCGAGTTGTGTCCGTCCTTCGCCACGCACCGGACGGCCACAAGTACGAGGCACTCAAGCGGCTACTCCTAGCCACGTTTGGCCTCACGGACGACGCACGGGCCGACCGCCTCCTGGATCTCCCCGAGCTCGGCGACACGCGCCCGTCGGTCCGAATGGACCATATGCTGTCACTGTTGGGCGACGAAGCCCCCGGTTCTCTATTCCAGGCGCTTTTCCGTCGCCAACTTCCAGCGCAGGTTCGCCTCGCGTTGGCCGGGACCATGCTAATGGAACCCCGAGCATTGGCAGCCGAGGCGGACAGGTACTTCGCGGCTTCGGACAAGCGGGCGAGAGTCGGTGCGGCCGTCACGGACCTCGAAGCTGATGCTGCTGATGATGCTGATCCACAGCATCAGCTTACACAGCATACGCAGCATGCTGATACGCACCTCGTGACCGCCGCCACGCCCCGCCCACCGCCGCGGGGAAAACCGCCAACTCCACCGGCCTGGCGGAGCCAGCCGCACTCCTCCAGCTCCACCACCTGGTGCTGGTTCCACACCAAGTTCGGCCACGAGGCTCGGCAGTGTCATCCGCCATGCTCCTTCAATAGGTCGGGAAACGCCTGGGCCGGCGCTCCATAGTGGCGATGAGCGCCGGCCGTTCGAGCAGCCTGCTGTTCATAACGGACACCTTATCCGGGCGCCGTTACCTGTGCGACATGGGAGCGCAGGTGAGTGTCGTTCCCGCCGGTACGTCAGACAAGCACGCCGCGGGCGGGGGCCCCGCGCTGCTTGCCGCGAACGGGACGCCCATCCGTACGTACGGAAAACGCTGCCTCTCTCTGCGGTTCGGAGGGCAGGTTTTCCGATGGACGTTCGTCACCGCCGACGTGCCCATGGCAGTGCTTGGCGCGGACTTCCTGTGCGCTAATGGGCTCCTGGTCGACGTAAAGCGCAGACGTCTTGTCCAGGCCGAGAAGTTCAGCTCACTCGCTTGTGCGCTGCCCAGCTCATCGAGCAGCTCGCCGAGCGGCTTGCCAAGCGGCTTGCCGAACGGTTCGGTTCCGGCCACGTTGATCTGTACGCTTCCGGCAGCGGACGAATTCACCCGCCTCCTCGCTGGCTTCCCGGCCCTCATGCGGCCCACCTTCTCGGCGGGGGCCGTCAAGCATGGGGTGGCCCATCACATCCCCACCGTCGGGCCACCGGTCTACGCCCGGGTACGCCGCCTCGAGCCGACGAAGCTGGCGGTGGCAAAAGCGGCGTTCGCTACCCTGGAGCGACTCGGCATCGTTCGGCGCTCGGAGAGTGCTTGGGCGTCGCCGTTGCACATCGTGCCGAAGCCCGGCAGGGGATGGCGACCGTGCGGGGACTATCGCCGTCTCAATGACGCCACCACTCCCGACCGCTACCCCGTCCCCCACATTCAGGACTTTTCCGCCCGTTTGGCGGGCATGTCCTTCTTCTCGAAGGTGGACCTCATACGCGGCTACCATCAGGTCCCCGTCAGGCCGGAGGACGTCCCGAAGATGGCAGTCATCACGCCATTCGGACTCTTCGAGTTCCTGCGGATGCCCTTCGGTCTGAAGAATGCGGCTCAGGCATTCCAGCGACTGATGGACAGCGTCCTGCGCGACTTGGATTTGTCTACGTCTACCTGGACGATATCCTCGTCGCCAGCGCGTCCCGCGAAGAGCACCTACGCCACCTCTGCACGCTCTTCGAATGCCTGGGCCAGCATGGCCTGATTGTGAACCCCGCAAAGTGCCGGTTCGGCGTCGCCGTAATCGATTTTCTGGGGCACCGTGTCACCAGGCACGGAGCCGTCCCCCTGCCGGCCAAGGTGGAGGCGGTGAAGGGGTTTCCACACCCCCGCAGGATCAGAGGGCTGCAGGAGTTCCTGGGCATGGTGAACTTTTACCATCGGTTCCTGCCCCGTATCGCCCAGCTCCTGCGCCCCCTGCACGAAGCTCTCCGAGGTAAGCCGGGCAAAGGCGACGTTACCTGGACCGAGCAGATGGACACGGCGTTCACGGGTGCGAAGCTCGCCTTGGCTAATGCCACCATGCTCGCGCACCCGGCGCCCGATGCACCGATCGCCCTCACCACCGATGCCTCGGACTACGCGGTGGGCGCGGTGCATGAGCAATGGGTGCGTGGAGCTTGGCAACCGCTGGCGTTCTTTAGCCGGCAGCTTCGCCCGCCCGAACGCCGTTACAGTACCTTCGACCGCGAGTTGCTCGGGCTTCACTTGGCGGTCAGGCACTTCCGCCATCTGCTCGAGGGCCGTGCGTTCACAGCCTTCGTCGACCACAAGCCGCTGATCTACGCGATGGGCAAGGTCACCGAGCCGTGGTCGGCCCGGCAGCAGCGTCACCTTTCGGCCGTGTCCGAGTACACGACGGACATCCGGCACGTCGCGGGGAAGGACAACCCGGTGGCGGATTGCCTTTCCCGGGCCGTCGCCCACGCAGTCCACCTCGGCATCGACTATGCCCGGATGGCAGCGGACCAGGCCGCTGACCCCGACATCCAGGCCTTGCGGACCGCCGTCACGGGCCTCTGCGTCACCGAGGTGCCGTTCGACGGCGCGGGCGCGGCCCTCTTGTGCGACGTCTCCCTCGGGCGGCCTCGCCCCATCGTGCCCGTGGGCTGGCAGTGCCAGGTGTTTGACACCATCCACGGCCTGTCCCACCCGGGCGCGAGGGCCTCCCAAAGGTTGATCGCCGACAAGTTCGTCTGGCATGGCCTCCGGAAGGCCGTCCGCGGCTGGGCCAGGACGTGCCTCGCGTGCCAGCGCGCCAAGGTGCACCGGCACACCCAGGCCCCGTTGGCCCCGTTCACGGTGCCGGAACGCCGGTTTGACCACGTCCACGTGGACCTGGTGGGACCTCTGCCCCCCTCGCGGGGTTTCACCCACGTCCTCACCATGGTGGACCGCACCACCCGGTGGCCGGAGGCCGTGCCCTTGGCGTCGACGACGGCGGCGGACGTCGCGCAGGCTTTCATCGCCACCTGGGTCGCCCCGTTCGGTGCCCCCTCAGACATCTCGTCCGACCGTGGCCCCCAGTTCACCTCGGAGCTCTGGGGGGCGGTCACGCAGGGGCTCGGGGTCCGGCTGCACCGAACCACAGCCTACCACCCCCAGGCTAACGGCCTGTGTGAGCGATTTCACCGCTCATTGAAGGCCGTGCTCCGGGCCACCCTCCGCGACGGCGGCTGGGTCGACAGGCTCCCCTGGATCCTGCTGGGCCTCCAGACGGCGCCCAAGGAGGACCTGCGCGCATCCGTGGCGGAGTTGGTCTTCGGGCAACCACTGCGGGTGCCGGGCGAGTTCCTCCCCGAATCCACTGCACCATGGTCCGCGGCACAGCAGCGCTCCGCTCTGCAAGAGACCGCCCAGAGGTTCGCCCCGGTGCCAACGGCATGCCACGGGCACCCACCGACGCACGTCGCCCCGGAGCTTCGCACGGTGGATTACATCTTCGTCCGCCACGATGCCCACCGGACACCACTGCGGCCCCCGTATGACGGGCCTTTCCGCGTGCTGGAGACCGGGGCGAAGCACTTCACCCTGGACATTGGCGGTACTCCTGACCGCGTTTCTGTAGACCGCCTCAAGCCGGCCCACCTCGACGTGGACCATCCACCGCCAGTGGCCCGACCCCCGCGTCGGAGCCGCCCCCCTGCGGGCGGACCCCCGGCACCACCCATCCCCGCCGCCACGCCGCCCCCCGGTCCTGCACCCATCCCAGGGGCAGCCAGGGGCATCCCACCTGGCATCCCTGCACCCCGGACGCCGCCGATCGCCAGGGGGCGCTTCGGCCGGGTCATCCGTTTACCGCAAACTGGCCCTCCAGGTGCGCGGGAATTCTGGGGGGGCGCGTGTGGCGGACACGAAAGCCCACTGGCATGGTGACATCATTCCGCGCACCAACTGGGCGGCGGCCACGCCCGAGAGGTAGGCGTGGCCTGAGGATATACACGGGGCGCGCAGCCCGGAGCGCGCTAGTGTTACAGTGAGCTCCTCAAATAAAGACGCTTATAAGTTACCGCTTGTCCGCTTCCTCCTTGCTCGCAAGCAGCGCGCGTAACGCTACTACTGCTACTGCTACTACTATACTGCTACTGCTATTACAGCACTCAGCAGCTACTGCTATTATAGCACTCATAGATGTATCTATCTATCAGCAGCTACTGCTATTACAGCACTCATAGATGTATCTATCTATCAGCAGCTACTGCTATTATAGCACTCATAGATGTATCTATCTATCAGCAGCTACTGCTATAATAGCACTCATATATGTATCTATCTATCAGCAGCTACTGCTATTATAGCACTCATATATGTATCTATCTGTCAGCAGCTACTGCTATTACAGCACTCATAGATGTATCTATCTATCAGCAGCTACTGCTATTACAGCACTCATAGATGTATATATATATCAGCAGCTACTGCTATTACAGCACTCATAGATGTATCTATATATCAGCAGCTACTGCTATTACAGCACTCATAGATGTATCTATATAAATATATCAGCAGCTACTGCTATTACAGCACTCATAGATGTATCTATCTATCAGCAGCTACTGCTATTACAGCACTCATAGATGTATCTATCTATCAGCAGCTACTGCTATTACAGCACTCATAGATGTATCTATCTATCAGCAGCTACTGCTATTATAGCACTCATAGATGTATCTATCTATCAGCAGCTACTGCTATTACAGCACTCATAGATGTATCTATATGTCAGCAGCTACTGCTATTACAGCACTCATAGATGTATCTATCTATCAGCAGCTACTGCTATTACAGCACTCATAGATGTATCTATATATCAGCAGCTACTGCTATTATCGCACTCATAGATGTATCTATATATCAGCAGCTACTGCTATTATAGCAATCATAGATGTATCTATATATCAGCAGCTACTGCTATTATAGCAATCATAGATGTATCTATCTATCAGCAGCTACTGCTATTACAGCACTCATAGATGTATCTATCTATCACCAGCTACTGCTATTACAGCACTCATAGATGTATCTATCTATCAGCAGCTACTGCTATTACAGCACTCATAGATGTATCTATATATCAGCAGCTACTGCTATTACAGCACTCATATATGTATCTATATATCAGCAGCTACTGCTATTACAGCACTCATAGATGTATCTATATATCAGCAGCTACTGCTATGATAGCACTCATAGATGAATCTATCTATCAGCAGCTACTGCTATTACAGCACTCATAGATGTATCTATATATCAGCAGCTACTGCTATTACAGCACTCATAGATGTATCTATATATCAGCAGCTACTGCTATTACAGCACTCATAGATGTATCTATATATCAGCAGCTACTGCTATTACAGCACTCATAGATGTATCTATATATCAGCAGCTACTGCTATTACAGCACTCATAGATGTATCTATATATCAGCAGCTACTGCTATTACAGCACTCATAGATGTATCTATATATCAGCAGCTACTGCTATTACAGCACTCATAGATGTATCTATCTGTCAGCATCTACTGCTTTTCTAGCACTCATAGATGTATCTATATATCAGCAGCTACTGCTATTACAGCACTCATAGATGTATCTATATATCAGCAGCTACTGCTATTACAGCACTCATAGATGTATCTATATATCAGCAGCTACTGCTATTACAGCACTCATAGATGTATCTATATATCAGCAGCTACTGCTATGATAGCACTCATAGATGAATCTATCTATCAGCAGCTACTGCTATTACAGCACTCATAGATGTATCTATATATCAGCAGCTACTGCTATTACAGCACTCATAGATGTATCTATATATCAGCAGCTACTGCTATTACAGCACTCATAGATGTATCTATATATCAGCAGCTACTGCTATTACAGCACTCATAGATGTATCTATATATCAGCAGCTACTGCTATTACAGCACTCATAGATGTATCTATCTGTCAGCATCTACTGCTTTTCTAGCACTCATAGATGTATCTATATATCAGCAGCTACTGCTATTACAGCACTCATAGATGTATCTATCTATCAGCAGCTACTGCTATTACAGCACTCATAGATGTATCTATATATCAGCAGCTACTGCTATTATCGCACTCATAGATGTATCTATATATCAGCAGCGACTGCTATTATCCCACTCATAGATGTATCTATATATCAGCAGCTACTGCTATTATAGCAATCATAGATGTGTGGCGGACACGAAAGCTCACTGGCGTGAGGGCATCATTCCACGCACCAAGTGGGCGGCAGCCACGCCCGAGGGGTCGGCGTGGCCGCGGGATATACACCGGGCGCGCAGCCCGGAGCACTCCAGTGCTACAGTTGAGCTCGGATAATAAAGACTCTTGAACTTACCGCGTTGTCCGCTTCCTTCTTGTTGTACAAGTAAGCGCGTGTAGCACCGCACTTCATTGGTGACCCTCCGACGTTCTGGTCAGCCGTCGCTGACCACCCGAATACGCCATCGCCATGGCAAACAACGCGGTCCAAATGAAACTCCCCGAGTTCTGGGAGACGCAAGCCGAAGTCTGCTTCCTGCAGGCAGAAGCCCATTTCCGACGTCGAGGCATCATGGTGGATGAGACCAGGTACTGCCACGTGGTCGTCTCCCTCGGGCCCGGCACAGCCACTCGCGTCGTGTCAGTCCTGAGGAACCCACCGGCCGACGGCAGGTACGAGGCGATCAAGCGTCTCCTCCTCGCCACGTTCGGCCTCATGGTGGGCGCACGGGCCGACCGCCTCCTGGACCTCCCCGAGCTCGGTGACACACGACCGTCGGTCCGCATGGACCATATGCTGTCATTGATAGGCGACGAAACCCCGAACGCTCTTTTCCGGGCCTTATTTCGACGCCAGCTGCCGGCATGAGTCCGCCTCGCGTTGGCCGGTTCTGTGACGACGGAACCCCGAGCGCTCGCTGCCAAGGCCGACAGGTTCTTCGTGGCTTTGGACACACAGGCGAGTTTTGGTGCGGCCGTCGCGCATCCCGAGGCTGACCCTGGTGCTGATGCACCACACCTTGGGGATCCCGAGGCTGATACACGCCGTGTGGCCACCGCCACGCCACGCCCACCACCACCACGAAAACCGCGGCCTCCGCCTTCGCCGCAAACCTGGTGCCATTTCCACGCCAGGTTTGGCCACAAGGCGAGGAATTGTTGCCCGCCGTGCTCCTTCGGCAAGTCGGGAAACTACAAAGCCGGCGCTCGGTAGCGGCCCTGAGCGTCGGCCATTCCGGCAGCCTTCTTTTTATAACGGACACCTTGTCCGGGCGCCGTTTCCTATGTGATACCAGGGCAGAGGTGAGCGTTATCCCTGCCTCTACGTCCGACAAGCACACCGCAGGCCGGGGCCCCGTGTTGCTTGCCGCGAACGGAACACCCATATGCACATTCGGGAAGCGCTGCCTCTCCCTGCGGTTCGGAAGGCAACGCTTCGCATGGACATTCGTAACCGCTAGTGTCCCCATGGCACTGCTCGGTGCGGACTTCCTCTGTGCACACGGGTTGTTGGTAGATGTGAAGAACAGACGTCTCATCCAGGCTGAAACGTTCAGCTCGTTGGCTTGCGCGCTGAGCAGCTCATTGAGCGGCTCACTGAGCGGCTCACCGAGCGGCTCGCCAAGCGGCTTGCTGAGCGGTTCGGTCCCAGCGAGGTTAGTTTGTACGCTTCCGGCAGCGGACGACTTCACCCGCCTCCTCGCCAGCTTCCCGGCCCTTACGCGGCCCACCTTCTTGGCGGGGGCCGTCAAGCACGGGGTGGAACACCACATCCCCACCGCCGGGCAACCGGTCTATGCCCGGGCACGCCGCCTCGAGCCGACGAAGCTCGCGGTAGCTAAAGCGGAGTTCGCTACGCTGGAGCGGCTCGGCATCGTGCAGCGCTCTGAGAGTGCTTGGGCATCGCCGCTTCACATCGTGCCAAAGCCCGGTGGGGGATGGCGACCGTGCTGGGACTACCGGCGCCTCAACGATGCCACCACCCCCAACCGCTACCCCGTCCCCCACATCCAGGACTTCTCCGCCCGGTTGGCGGGCATGTCCTTCTTTTCGAAGGTGGACCTCATACGTGGCTACCATCATGTCCCCGTCAGGCCGGAGGACATCCCGAAGACGGCGGTCATCACGCCGTTCGGACTTTTCGAATTTCTTCGGATGCCCTTCGGTTTGAAGAATGCGGCTCAGGCGTTCCAGCGACTAATGGACAGCGTCTTGCGCGACTTGGATTTCGTGTACGTGTACCTGGACGACATCCTCGTCGCCAGCGCGTCCCGCGAAGAGCACCTTCACCATCTCCGCACGCTCTTCGAACGTCTGGGCCAGCATGGCCTCATCGTGAACCCCGCCAAGTGCCGGTTCGGCGTCGCCGACATCGACCTTTTGGGGCACCGTGTCACCAGGCACGGGGCCGTCCCCCTACCGGCCAAGGTGGAGGCAGTGAAGGGGTTTCCGTGCCCCCGCACGATCAAGGGGCTCCAGGAGTTCCTGGGCATGGTAAACTTTTACCATCGGTTCCTGCCCCGCATCGCCCAGCTCCTGCGCCCCTTGCACGAGGCCCTCCGAGGGAAGCCGGGCAAAGGTGACGTTACCTGGACCGAGCAGATGGACGTGGCATTCGCAGGCACGAAGCTCGCCTTGGCTATCGCCACCATGCTCGCGCACCCGGCGCCCGATGCACCGATCGCCCTCACCACCGACGCCTCGGACTACGCGGTGGGCGCGGTGCACGAGCAATGGGTGTGTGGTGCTTGGCAACCGCTGGCGTTCTTCAGCCGGCAGCTTCGCCCGCCCGAATGCTGCTATAGTACCTTCGACCGCGAGTTGCTCGGGCTTCACCTGGCGGTCAGGCACTTCCGCCATCTGCTCGAGGGCCGTGCGTTCACGGCCTTCGTCGACCACAAGCCACTGGTCTTCGCGATGGGCAAGGTCGCCGAGCCGTGGTCGGCCTGGCAGCAGCGTCACCTCTCGGCCGTGTCCGAATATACAACGGACATCCGGCACGTTGCGGGGAAGGACAACCCAGTGGCGGATTGCCTTTCCCGGTCCGTCGCCCACGCAGTCCACCTTGGCATCGACTATGCCCGGATGGTGGCGGACCAGGCCGCCGACCCCGGCGTCCAGGCCTTGCGGACCGCCGTCACGGGCCTCCGCGTCACCAAAGTGCCGTTCGACGGCGCGGCCCTCTTGTGCGACGTCTCCCTCGGGCGGCCTCACCCAATCGTGCCCACGGGCTGGCAGCGCCAGGTTTTTGACGCCATCCACGGCCTGTCCCACCCGGGCACGAAGGCCTCCAAGAGGTTGGTCACCAACAAGTTTGTCTGGCATGGCAACTCCGGAAGGCCGTCCGCGGCTGGACCAGGACGTGCCTCGCGTGCCAGCGCGCGAAGGTGCACCGGCACACCCAGGCCCCATTGGCCCCGTTCACGGTGCCAGAAGGAAGGTTCGACCACGTACACGTGGATCTGGTGGGACCTCTGCCCCCCTCGCGGGGTTTCACCCATGTCCTGACAATGGTAGACCGCACCTCCCGGTGGCCGGAGGCCGTACCTTTGGCGGCGACGACGGCGGCGGACGTCGCACAGGCGTTCATCGCCACCTGGGTCGCCCGGTTCGGCGCCCCCACGGACATCTCGTCCGACCGCGGCCCCCAGTTCACCTCGGAGCTCTGGGGGGCAGTCGCGTGGGGGCTCGGGGTCCAGCTGCACCGAACCACGGCCTACCACCCCCAGGCCAACGGCCTGTGCGAGCGGTTCCACCACTCGTTGAAGGCCGCGCTCCGAGCCACCCTCCGCGACGGCGGCTGGGTCGACAGGCTCCCCTGGGTCCTGCTGGGCCTCCGGACGGCGCCCAAGGACGACCTGTGCGCATCCGCGGCGGAGTTGGTCTTCAGACAACCGCTGCGGGTGCCGGGCGAGTTCCTCCCCGACCCCATGGCACCATGGTCCGCGGCGCAGGAGCGCTCCGCGCTGCAGGAGACAGCCCGGAGGTTCGCCCCGGTGCCGACGGCGCACCACGGGCACCCGCCTACGCACGTCGCCCCGGAGCTTCGCACCGCGAAGTCTTCCCATAAGAAGTCTTCCCATAAGAGTGGAGGCTGTTATAGGGGGAGAGGGGGACCAACTCCGTATTAATGGCCATGATTTTGGAAAGAGGTGTTCGACGAGCACATGCGGGTGTGATGTTCAGGTGTCCACATACGTTTGGCCATGTAGTGTATATAGTTAAGAGAGATTGCTGTCCATTCGGGGTTCGATCCCCGACGCAGTTATAAACTGTCATCCCGGTGTTTCACAGGTAGGAGGTCGATTCCTCAGTGTGTGTGCCGTCCCTAGGATGGGCATCGAACTGGCATCTTGTCTGCCAGCCTTAGTTGGTGGACGTCAAATATCCCACGACGTGTTTGCGAAAAGAAGGCAAGCTATCGCCGGCACCATTTCCAAATTTCTGGCCAAGTCGAATGTCAGGCCTGGCCAGACAGTTTGTGAAGACTGGCCAAGCTTCCCCCGGCCGACCCAAGTCTAAAAGGTGGGATAATGGTGCAGGTCATCAAAGAATAAGCAGAACACACAAATTATATTCAATTACATGAAGAACGAAGGGAGTTGATGTGTCTTAACAATTCGTTTCCTATTTAGAAGGTAATAATATGATAATCTTCATATCTCGTGTTTCATTGTTGATCAAATTACAGTACAGTAGTTGTAAACTTACAATAGTGACGAATATATGATTACCTGTTTAAATGAAGCAAGTTTTCAATTAATATCAATTTTGAATTTGTACATGTGTATAATATTGTGACAAAGTTCAACAATGTGTCAAAACGAAGGCATCTTGGACAAGACACAGAGTGAAGACATTTTGAAATTGGGGGAAAAATAAAAGGAAGAAAACCCATCGACGTCACTGATGAGAAATGATTCGCATGGTCCTGGGGTGTGGCCGCCCATGCATTTGACTTGTTTTTCTTGTTCATCACGTCACACCTCAAAGTCACAAAATAAGCAATTTCCTGGAAACACGTAATCGTCCCCTCTGGTTTCTTCGGACGTCCAGATACCTGGTTGCTCCGTACATGGTCGTCGCAACATGAACTGTGAGTGTCAGAGAAAAAAAAAGATCCTTGAAACGGATTGTGATGATAGTCGACGCTGAAAAATATGTTTGATGGTGCCCGTACGTTGTGCGTACGTGTATGGTGTATGTACGTACGTTCATGATGTACGTACGTTGTAGTTACTACAACGTACATGATTGTACGTTGTAGTTAATTTAAGTGTTTAAAAGTTTAAAATACGATAAAATGTTGGGTTTTTATTAATAGTTTAAATAATAGTTTCATTTTGTCATCATTCGTCCACCATTTTTTATACGTCATCCTCCATAACGTTTCTGCTGACCCTTTCACTCAATGGTGAAGAATCACTTTTAAAATTCTCGTGTACGGATTCTAATTCTAATCTTCACCAAAATGGAATCAATTCTTCCTTGTCACACACACAACATGTTCGTTAAGTTTCGGCCGAATCCGTCCACAACTTTTTGAGATATCGTGCTATATATAGTTTTTGTCCCTATCTCTCCATGGTGAAGATTCGTTGACAAAATTATAGTATCCGGATTTGGATCTTCACCAAAATCTAATGATTTCGTCCTTGTCACACACCAAAACTGTCAAGCAAATTTCATCCCCATTGTCCATAACTTTTTGAGATATCCTGCAACCAAAAAGTTGGTGTGCGTCGTATCTTGAGTAAATAGGTGGTAAATCAGGTACCGTGAAATGGGGTTAATAGGGACAGCAAGGTGAATAGGGACACAAACTGAAAAAAAGTTCAGAAACGTTTTTCGCTGAAAATTGATAACCATCCTGATTTGTTGATATTTGGGTTGAAAGTGTTCTCTTGTTTTTCTAAACAGCAACTTATAGTCCCTATTAACCCCATATATGGATTAAATAGGAATAAATAGGATTTTTATGGCTGTCCCTATTCACCCCGTTTTACAGGTGAATAGGGACAGTCACTAATACAAAAAAATAACAATCAAGAAACAATCCTGAGTTTCCAACTTATTGCTAAATTGATAGCTCAGATGGATGCACATAATATGCACCCATAATATAAACCACGGTGCCAATGAAAAAAAATATGGGATAAAAAGTTTCTCCAAACTGTCCCGATTTCTTGATTATATTATGGTCCCCCATCGTACCGCGGAGCGAAAGGGGGACTATGGTTTTCCCCTCCTTCCGTGTGTCCGTCCGTCCGTCCGTGCGTGCATGCGTGTGTGCGTAAGCGAAGAACCAACTTCTAATCTGGTGTGTGCGTGTATCTCGGCAAAAGGAAGAACGCTGTTTAAAATTGGGTCGCCACGTAAAAATCCAAGATGGCCGCCGCCATGTATGTCTGAACCTTGTGAGCTGAATATCTTGAAAGATAAGCGATGTACCAACTTCTAATTTGGTGTGTGGGTGTATCTAGGCATAAGGAAGAACGCTGTTTAAAATTGGGTCGCCACGTAAAAATCCAAGATGGCCGCCGCCATGTATGTCTGAACCTTGTGAGCTGAATATCTTGAAAGATAAGCGATGTACCAACTTCTAATTTGGTGTGTGGGTGTATCTAGGCATAAGGAAGAACGCTATTTAAAATTGGGTCGCCACGTAAAAATCCAAGATGGCCGCCGCTATGTATGTCTGAACCTTGTGAGATGAATATCTTGGAAAATAAGCGAAGTACCAACTTCTAATTTGGTGTGTGGGTGTATCGAGGCATAAGGAAGAACCCTGTTGAAAATTGGGTCGCCACGTCAAAATCCAAGATGGCCGCCGTCATGTAAGTCTGAACCTTGTGAGCGGAATATCTTGAAAAATAAGCGAAGTACCAACTTCTAATCTGGTGTGTGGGTGTATCTACGCATAAGGGAGAACGCTATTGAAAATTGGGTCGCCACGTCAAAATCCAAGATGGCCGCCTTGCGTCTTCCACTTTGTCAACTCACATCACTTCACCGACGGGGGACCTAGGCGTAACGCTTGTTTTTTTTGTATTAGTGACTGTCCCTATTCACCCGTAAAACGGGGTGAATAGGGACAGCCATAAAAATCCTATTTATTCCTATTTAACCCATATATGGGGTTAATAGGGACGATAAGTTGCTTTTTTTTTAAAACAAGAGAACACTTTCAACCCAAATATCAACAAATCAGTATGTTTATCAATTTTCAGCGAAAAAAGTTTCCCAACCTTTTTCAGTTTGTGTCCCTATTCACCTTGCTGTCCCTATTCACCCCATTTCACGGTATCCAATTACAGAGAATCAAGGAGTGTTTATTGACAGTTGTTAAAGCTTTAGGAAAGGAGATGGGTGCGGAGTACTGTTATCTTGGCATGCAGACAGACATAGCTCAAACCCACACCCCCCATGACAAGCACCAGTACCCCTAAAATGTATTTGTGTGTGTGTGTGTGTGTACGTGTATGAATGTACGTGTGTGTGCGTGTGTGTGTGTGTGTGTGTATGTGTGTGTGTGTGTGTGTGTGTGTGTGTGTGTGTGTGTGTGTGTGTGTGTGTACGTGTGTGTGTATGTGCGCGTGCACACGCGTGTTTGTGCATGTGTGTACGTGTGTACGTGTATGTATGTAAGTGCGTGTGTGTATGTACATGTGTACGTGTGTGTGTGTGTGTGTGTGTTTGTGCATGTGTGTGTATGTGTGCGTGCACACGCGTGTTTGTGTATGTGCGCGTGGATACGCGTGTTTGTGCATGTGTGTATGTGTGTGTGTGTGTGTGTGTGTGTGTGTGTGTGTGTGTGTGTGTGTGTGTGTGTGTGTCTGTGTGTGTGTGTGTGTGTGTGTGTATGTGCGCGTGCACACGCGTGTTTGTGCATGTGTGTACGTGTGTACGTGTATGTATGTACGTGCGTGTGTGTGTGTACATGTGTACGTGTGTGTGTGTGTGTGTGTGTGTGTGTGTGTGTGTGTGTTTGTGCATGTGTGTGTATGTGTGCGTGCACACGCGTGTTTGTGTATGTGTGCGTGGATACGCGTGTTTGTGCATGTGTGTATGTATGTGTGTGTATGTGTGTGTGTATGTGTGTGTACGCATGTGTTTTTCGTTCAGTATCGAGGGGAACTTTTTTTCCCCCAAATTGTCCAGTCCCCCCTCCCTCTTCCCCCCCCAATCGTGCAAATAAATCTCCGCCGGCTGCTGAGGGAGCCTTTGTTTCGTACTCCCGCTGTGCCAGGAAGGAACGAGGTGCAATTTTTACATCGCAGTGATTTCTGATAAATACATCGCGAGGTCCCGTGCTCGTGGCGTCTCTCTCGGCGTTTTCGGGTCGTCGTCGCACGGTGTGTCCGGGTTTTTCTATCGACATTTATAGCTGCTGCATGCGGAGTGCAGAACGAACGATCGAAGGACCAGGTGCGATTCTTCTCACGACGGCTTGTTCGGTGCACAAAGAGAGCGGGGACCAATTGTGCGTGTGTTGCAGAGCGAGGCGGCGCAAAGCGATACTCGCACAATTGCAAGCCATGTTGAAGCTGCAACTTTTGCCAGTAGAGCAGGACTCATATGGACAGTGTGTCGGGCGAATACTTGCATATCAGGAAGAGCATGAGGACCCCCTTTTGAGCCCTTATTATACCGAGGAAGAGGATTAATTGGAATCCTAGAGGATTATTCAGGCCACTCGATCTGGAGCCGGAATCCAAGTGCTGTCGTGGTCATCGTAGCACACCCCTAAGTCACAGACATCGGCTAACAAGTTCCACCGGTTGGAAAACAGGGAAAATCCTCATAAACCTAAAAATAATTTTTTACTTCATTCCCACTTGCAGGGAATAGGGTGTCACTCCACTCCATCAGAGTCCACTGTACCTGCACCCACTGTAGAGGGAATTTTAAAATTCCCTCAAGATGCTGGACCCAGCTTGCGTATATCATATTCCTGTCAGGAAACGACTCGTTATCCGGCAACGCCGGGTACTTTTGCTAGTCTACAATAATAAAAGGCAGTGTCCGTCCGTCCGTCCGTCTCCTCCATAACTCCAAAATCATGGAACCTAGTGGCCGTAAACTCTTCCGCACAGTGCGTGGGCAGTAAAAACCAGGCCTTGAGGCGTGTCACGCTCACTCCGGGCCTCGCGCGCGAAACAAACAGGAGTTGTCGCGCAGCTCGTCGTTCTTGCTTGGGGAAAACTGCAGCTCTCCGTCCGTGGCTCTTCCATCTCACGAACACCAGCCCGATGCCGGAACACGGCGCTCGCGATGAAGCCTCCCCATGCAGAGACCGAAGCACAACCGTCCACTATCTCTTTTTGGAACTAGATGGTATTCATAGAATACTTACGCTGTGCAGTCAACTTGTTGCGAGCCAACTCTTCTGTTTTTTTACATTTTTCTTCTTTGATCCAATATGGCTGCAAGACCACGTGAGCGATGACATCATAAATTTATATTCTCAAATATAATTGTTGCAGAGATCACGCTCAATACATTTCAATCTGATCAGAATAAGCGTTTTCCCTGTCGAATTATGACATCATAATTATGGAACCAATGATGTCATCGTTAACAACACCTATTTCCCGTTCTTTACAATGAGCCATGTTGAAATTTTTTCCATGCAGCGGTTTTGGAGATATAGAGGTGCAACATTTTTCGGTTTTTCCAAGATGGCACCTGTACCACATGACCTATGATGTCATGATTATGATTAAAATATTCTAAAGGAGGAGGCGCTCCTATGGTGAAATTTTCGTGTCTATTAGACCAACAGTTGCTGAATTTTTTTTTATAATGATCGGATGGATGTGTTGTATTTGTCAAATTATGATGTCATAACGAAGGCACCGATGACATCATCATTACATATCTTATTCCCCATGGGGAGTAGTTGACAATGAGCCAGGTCTCAATTTTTTCCATGGAGTGGTTTCAGAGATATAGAGGTGCGAAGTTTTTCCATAATAGCACCTGTACCACATGAGATATGACGTCATAATAATCATTAAAATATTCTACGGGCGGAGGCCCTCCTATGGTGAAAATTTCATGTCACTCGGACCAACGGTTGCTGAGAAAATGAATTTTTAAAATGCAGACACAGCACATGGCACACGTACGCACTTGAATGCTTAATCCTGGTTTTTGCTTCGTGAGCGCTGGGTAACAAGAGGCTCAAGAGGGAACGTTCGCTCTCAATGCCCAGACGCCAGACGAACAAGGGGACGAGGAGAAGATGCCGGCACACAACCGTCACTGCCAGACCCAAATCCCAGAAGGGGGAGGAGAGGAGCAACAACGACCGTTCACTATGGCATCCAGAACGAGAAGGGAAAATGTCCGCCGCTCCAACTACTTTGTACACACTGCTCTGATGCCATCTTTCGTGCTTCACCAATCAGTGTGTGCTTCTTACCAGTCCTTCCCGTCAATCAAAAACCCCGCCCAATCACGGCTCCTCGTGGTGTGGCCTCAGCCTGCCCAACCTGTGCGCTTCCCAAGTCGGGGTTGTCAGTGGTAGGGCTTGATGTATGACTTCTGGTATGTTTTTATTTGGGCGTTTAAATATGGGTGATTGTGTGGCTACGTGTCTACGGTGTGGTGCCAAAACGGGACATAGGAAATAAATTACAGAGGTAACGACGTACAAGGGATAATTACCCATAATCCCTGAGCTAATTAACATACCCCACTCCTCGTAATGGGGACGAAAATACAAACTTAACCCGACAGTCTGGTCTAATACAAAGTCCCTACTAAAAGTACATTGAGGTGGTTCTTCTTCTTCGCGACAGTCGGAGCACACCAATCTATGCAATTCTACCTGGACTAAACTAATCACTGCTTACCCCCAACAAACGTAACAATATCAGCAAAATCTGGATTCGGATATGTGGATTTGATGCTGTAAACGAAATAATCTCCAAATCTGGAATTAAATCTGACAAGATGTAGTACATGTTGCGATTTTACAAGTGTATATATACATTTATTTAAGTGACGCTGTAATTCTCATTCTGAGGTTGTTTTTTTTAATTTAACTTAATAATAGTTTTGAACTGAATTCTTACTTCCATGCGAACTGCTCGCAGACACGTTTTTTGAATGAAATGTTTTTAACAACAGGCATTTTAAGGCCATTTTCCCTGCTAGAGCGGGGGTTAGCCTTGTGGCCCCATGACAATCTTCTCCATTTTGCCCTATTTTCTGCATCTCCCCTTGATAACCCCCTTGCCCGCATTTCCTCTTCCACCACCTTTACTCAAGTCTTTCTCGGTCTTCCCCGTCCTCTACTTCCTTCGACATTCATTTCCATCACTCTTCTCAACCAGTAACTTTCATCCTTCCTCAACACATGACCAAACCATCTCAACCTGTTTCTCTTCACAGCATCCATCACAGGTTATATTCCCATCATCTTTCGCAATTCATCATTTGTCTTCCTCTCTCTCAACGACACACCGCACATCCACCGAACCATTCGCATTTCCACCCTTTCCAGCCTTCGTTGCTGCTCTACATTCATTACCCATGTCTCGCTTTCATAAATCATAACACTTCTCACACATGCAGCATACACCTTTCCCTTCAGCTTCAACGACACTCCCCTCCTCGTCAGCACACCACTCAGTTCCCGAAACTTCTTCCATGCACATCTCACTCCAGCAAGCATTGCGGAGTCTGATCCACCTTCTCCATTCAGCATGTCTCAGAGGTAGCAAAATGTTTTCACACCTTCCAGCTTCACACTGTCTCCAAGATGCAACTCAACATTTCCTCCATCTGCAGCTCCCTATGTGCACACCTTACATTTAAATGTAGCTGCCACACTGGTTAATGACCCTCTCAGCCCACTACATTTTTGATGAACCCACTCAGCGCACATTGTACATTGAATGGAGTTCACTCTGACACCCTTCCTGCACACAGCACGAGGTCACTTCCCAGTTCTTTCCACTTCACCACATGCTTTACCACTTGCCATCACCTTCGTTTTTCTTATATTCACCTTCAGACATTTTGTCTCCATACATTCCTTCTACTTATTCATCTTCTCCTTCAGTCCATCCATACGTTCCGCCATCAACACCAGATCATCTGCATACAACTCCCACGGCAAACCCTCCTCTACATTCCGAGCCAGCACCTCCATCACAGCTACAAATAGTAGTGGACTTAGTACCCACCCCTGATGCATTCCCACCTTCAGCTCAAACTCACCACTGTTCCCGTCCTTTGTCCTTACAGCTGTGCACGCTCTCTCGTACATTGCCATCACCACTCTGATCAACCATTCCTCCACTCCTAACTTCCTCAATGCCCATGTCACTACTTCGCATGGAACGCTATTGAATGCTTTCTCCAGATCAACAAACCCAAGAAACAACTTCTTCCTCTTCTCCATGTACTTCTCCTGCAACTGCCTTACAATAAAAAGCACGTCTGTCGTTCCTCTTCCTGGCATAAATCCAAACTGCATTTCGTCGATTTTCACTTTCTTCCTTAACCTCCTCTCCAACACCCTTTCCATTACCTTCATTCCATGCTCCAATAACTTTATCGCTCGATACGATCCACAGTCCAGAGAGTCACCTTTCCCCTTGTATAGAGGGACGAGGGTACTCAGTTCCCAATTCACTGGAATGCGGCCTTCTTTCACCACCAGATTACAGATCTCTGTCATTCTCTTCACACCCCAACTTCCCGCTGCCTTCAACATATCTCCCACAACTGCCGTCGGCCCTCCTGCTTTTCTACTCTTCATTGCTTTTATCGCTTGCTCAACTTCCTTCTCCGTTATCTTCTCTGCCGGTCCAAAAACTGGATTACTCTCGATGTTGATGTCCCATTCATTCTCTGCATTCAACAGCATTTCCATACATCTCTTCCATCTCCCTTTAATTCCATCTGGATCCACAACGATTTGTCCCAATTCATCCTTCAAGCAACTCACCCCCATCACATCGCATCTCTCTTTTGCTATCTGCTTTGCAATCCTGAATACCACTCTCTGACCCTCTTCCGAATCCAAGCGTTGTCTGAACATTTTCCTACATGCCTCCTGCACTTTTGCTGCCTCTTTCTTTGCAGCCTTCTTGGCTGCCTTATAACTTTCATGCTCTGCCTTTTCTTCCCCCGTACCATTCGCCTTCTGCCACTCCTTGAACTTCTTCCTCTTCTCATCAATCCTCTTTCCAAATTCATCATCCCACCACAATGTTTCCGAGTGCCTCGTTGGTCCTTTTGTCCATCCACATACCTCACCAACGGCTCTAAACAGGCTATCTTTCATTGACATCCAACCACTTTCAAGCTCAACCACATCATCCTCTACCCTACTCAGCCTCTCTTTTAATGCCTCCCTTACTGTCACCTCTTTCAACCTCCACACCTTCATTCTCGGTTGGTACTTCACCCGCCGAGCTCTCCTCACACCTTTCACCCTTATGTCGCAGACAACTAAGTGGTGCTGTGAAACAGCTTCCTCCCCCGGGATCACCTTTGTGTCCCAGAGGTGCCCCCTATCTCGCCTACGCACCATCAGGTAGTCAACGGTTGTCGTCGACCCACCTGATGTGTATGTAACAAGCTTATTATCCTCTTTCTGGAACTGAGTATTACAAAACAACAAATCAGCTCCATCAGCAAACTCCAAAATCCTTTCACCTTCTCCATTCCTCACACCATAACCGTAACCCCTATGAACTCCCTCAAAACCATCTATACTCCTTCCCACATGTCCATTTAGGTCTCCTCCTACCACAACAATTTCCTCATCTTTCACGTTTTCCATCAGCTTCTCTATCGCACACCAGAACTTGTCCTTCTCTTCATCGCTCCGACCAACCTGCAGAGCATACCTGAGATGACGTTCACCAAGAGCTTTCCAATCATTATTTTCACCATCATCAACCTTTCACTTACTCGAGTCACACTCACCACACTGTCTACTCCTCAAAAAACAGGACACCAACACCATTCACACCTTCCGGGCACCCTTGCCACACAAACTTGTGTTTCTGTCCCTGCCTACCCTTCACCATTCTCACATCACTTCCCTTCCATCTCGTCTCCTGCACACAACATATGTCCACTCTTCTTCTGACCAATACTTCCACCACTTCTCCTGATCTCCCTGTCATTTTCCCCACATTCTATGTCCCAAACCTCAGAAACCGATCTCCACGTGGGGCATCAGACGTTTCGTTGTCATAATTGGAGTGATTTCCACCCTTGCTTCGATCGGGTTCCCCACCTTGCTTTCTGACAAGAGGGGGTGAGGACCCCCACGGGGTACTTCGGGCTGTACCCTGCCCATATGTAATTGAATTGTCATGGTTCCCTTTTTGAGGCAATGTTTTATGGCCGAATGCCCTTCCTGACGCCAATCCTTTTAGTCACCTATTACGACATGCGGGGATACCGTGTACCTATTCTAAACTGGGGTACACACTGGGAAAATTAAGAACAGGGATACAACACAACAACCAAAAGACCCAGAAGACCCAAAAGTCCCTGAAGACCTGTAAGACCCAAAAGACCCTTTAGACCCATTAAACCCCAAGATCCTCAAGACCCGAAAGATCCTCAAGACCACTTTTACTTTGAAGACCCTTTCAATACTTTAGACACCTTGAGATCCCTTCACCATTCCAACCTTATCTACCATTTAAGCCTTTACACTCCTTAAGTCCCTTTCGACCACTTAGACCTCAACACCATTTAGACCCCCTGCACCCTTCAGACCGATTAGACAGCTTGGACCCTTGGCCATTTAGACGTTGGAGCTTTGCACCACTTGGACACTTTTTGATTGCAAATAAATTACATCTATCTATAATTCCAGTAATCTCTGTGTGTATGTGTGTGTGTCTGTGTGTGTGTGTGTCTGTGTGTGTGTGTGTGTGTGTTTGTCTGTGACCGCTGTTTCTCGACAACTACCGGTCCGATATACTTGAAACTTGCCAGGTATATTGCTGGGGACCCGAGGATGTGCCTTTTCAAGGTTTGAAATCTATCTATAATTCCAGTAATCTCTGTGTGTATGTGTGTGTGTCTGTGTGTGTGTGTGTCTGTGTGTGTGTGTGTGTGTTTGTCTGTGACCGCTGTTTCTCGACAACTACCGGTCCGATATACTTGAAACTTGCCAGGTATATTGCTGGGGACCCGAGGATGTGCCTTTTCAAGGTTTGAAATTAATCGGACAAGTGCTTCCCAAGGTATGGTCACCGTACTCGCAAGCCGTTCGCTTTGGCTTTGCGAATGGACCAAACCATTTCATGTAAATAGAGGGGGGGGGGGGGTTCTGTGGTCGTTACTGGCTTTGCGAATGGACCAAACCATTTCATGTAAATAGAGGGGGGGGTTCTGTGGTCGTTACTGCCACGTGGTTTCAAAGTCTTTTTTTTGTTGTTGTTGTTTGTACGCATGTTTTTTTGCACGCACGTACGGGCAAGTACGTACGTGCGGGCACGCCCTAGTATAAATAATATCACCAATATTACAAATACATTTATACAAAACAAATGTTTGTATTAGGAAATGTTTGTCTTATGATTGGTGTAAATCATAGCAACTCAAGTTCAATAAAGTCATTATCCTCAGTTTAAACAAGTCCGTGCCTCTGCAGCAACGTGTGGTGGTTCGAGCGTAGCGAGCTGAATGTTGCTAGTATATACAGTATATATAAATTTAGGTTGCCTGATTGTTTTTGCATCTCCATTCCTTGTATAACTATTTCGATAGGACGCAATTCCTGACCCGATTATATCATTTTGGATTGGTGCTTAATGGGCACAGTGTTGTATTCCAAAGTGCAGCATTGAGCTGTGTGACTCATCTGCCATTCGCGAAAACTGGTTGAGTTATTACCAGCACCAAGAAGGAATCAAAATTCTTACTCAAACATCAGGCCTGGCCAGCAAGGTTGTGAAAGACTTCGGCCAAGCTTGTAAATTATATTTTGGCCGTTAAAGGCTTAGACTTAGTAGTTTTGTTTGGACACGTTTGTGGTATCTAAATTAAAGACTTTTAAAAACTCTTTTAATGTCAATTATTTGATAATTCTGATAAATATTACCATTATGAATCTGAATTACGCTACACAACACCAAATTATTTCACAAAAGAAAAAAATTTTAAATTGAAAATGTTTAAAATAATTGTGGAGGATTAACACAATTTGGTGGTGTGTTTTTGTCCTTTATTTCCTAGACTTGAGGATGTCGCAACACAATGTCCACCTACAAGGTGGTGCCAATGCAAAGCCTGCAACTACTTTTGGTGCCAATTAAGTAGGCCTGGTGGGTGGAACGACGAGTACTCCTCCTTAACTGGCTGCCGAAGCGAAAAAGGTGGATTATCTTCAGGTGCCAGAAAAGAGTTTTAACCAAGTAATCCAGTATCAATGGCCGGCAAAGCAGGTGGCCCACCATCTGTGGCTGGAGAAGCAGAGGCTGGCAATGCCCTGTCTGTGGCTGGGAAATCCACGCCTGTGGTCGGTAAAGATGTGGCCTCTCGCTCGGCGTCTGTGGGCGGCAAATCTGTGTCTATGGCCGGCAAAGCTGCAGCCGCTGGCCCAACTCCTGTGACCGAAAAATCCGCGGATATAGCCGGCAAAACTGTGGCCTCTGGCCCAGCATCTGTGGCCGGCAAATCAACAGATGGTGGCACAGAATCTGTGCCCGGCAGGGCAACGGTCAGAGAAACAGTGTCTCTGGCCAGCAAAGCAGGGACCGGTGGAACGGTGACTCTGGCCAGCAAAGCAGGGACCGCTGGAACGGTGACTCTGGCCAGCAAAGCAGGGGCTGGTGGAACGGTCTCTCTGGCCAGCAAAGAAACAGCCGTTGGAACAGTGTCTCTGGCCAGAAAAGCAGGGGCTGGTGAACAGGCATCTGTGTTCGACAAAGCAGCAGCCGATAGCCGAGCATCTGTGACCAGCAAAGCAGCGACCAGTACCCTGGCACCAGTGGCCGTTATAACACAAACCAGTGGCCCTGCATCTACGGCTGGCAAATCAACAGCTGCACGGCCAGCATCATTGATCAACAAATCAGTGCCCAGTAGCCCGTCATCGGTGGTGAACAATGCAGCGACCAGTGGCCCGACATCAATGGCTAACAAAGTGGCAAACGGTGACCCAGCATTGATGGGGAAAAGAGGAGTTCCAAGTGGTCCAGCATCCATGGCTGGGAAACCTGCAACAAATAGACTGGCCATAGAAGTAGGCACAGAAGTAGCAGGTAGAGCACCCAACACCTCTTTCCAAGATAAACTTTGTCGTGATGTATATAAAAAGTTGAGCTGAGAATATATAAAGACCATATAGAATCTGCCTTGTCGTGATATTTATTTATTTTTGTATACATAATCGAGGCTCGTTAAAGAGCTAACACTTATCACACAAACAAATCAAACAGACAAACAACCAAAGTATATAAAAAGGGGAGCGGTAGACGTGATGGGGAGAAAAGGGGAAGCACATAAACACAACATTTGTGAGGGGCATCGGGAATGCGTGGGAGGCAGAGGGCTTGGGGGGAGGCGGCGTGGGAAGGGGGGGGGGGGGAGTCGTGATGTATATTTTATTCAGACAATGAGAGTCATCAGCTTTTCCAAACATTTTTTATGAAAAATTGACTTTGTAATAAGTAACAGCTATGATATTTTTTACCCCCATTAACCTTTCCCAAATCCACCGCTTTCCAAATTTCCAGCTTTTCCTTCCATTCTGTGATGGAATGTTTGTGGCTGTATCCATCTTGTTCACCCACTGTGTCCCTCGCACCCCTCCCCCATATCATGCTAATAGTATCTATATATTTTCAGGTTATAACCCAATAAATATTTCTGTATATTTTCAGGTTAGGCATATGTTACTTACTAGAGTAGCTCATGGTGGTTGAGTATGCACTTTATTGTACAGACCTAAACTCTTCAGGAATCCACTAATTGAAGGTCCAGGAACAATATTTGGTTGGTAACACATTTGCCACTGACGGCGAAATAGCTGAAATGGCCACACCCCTTTTTGGGCCACGCCCCCTTTTTTGCCGTGACTGTATCTACAGAACCGTTGGACCTAGGAGGTTGCCCGACCACTCAAAATTTGCGCAATGGCCACATTATGGGGGGTCAGTAATACATTTTCATATCCAAAAGTCAATGGTTTTTAAGATAATTGCCAAAAACCGATTTCAACATGTTACGAACTACAATTGTATGATACCACCAAGGCCACAACATTATATGACACTTATACCTTTTGCATCATCCTATTTTGGAATTTACTTATTTGGATTTCTACACTTTTCGCCTTTACTACAGCCACAAAACGTGACACATTTAATGTTCCTGTCTCTGCAAGTGCACGTTTTGGTACTCATACATGCTCTTGGGCATTTGCATGGAGGAGGCAGGTCATCGGGCCTGCACGATACTGGCAGTATCACTGGTGTTATGCCAACGTCCGTTGCTTCATACCCATACTGGAGTGGATCTGGTTTGGTGACGGCAGGAGTTGGGGCTTGCAACCACATCTTACACTGAAGAAATGCTCGCTTTATGTGTTCTCGTAGCGTTGATGAACAGCACAC
Organism: Myxine glutinosa; assembly: GCF_964187855.1. Lineage (NCBI taxonomy): Eukaryota > Metazoa > Chordata > Myxini > Myxiniformes > Myxinidae > Myxine > Myxine glutinosa. The sequence goes on along the minus strand of NC_136273.1, from coordinate 53,246,671 downwards.
AAGCTGGTTGAAGTCCAGTTCTTTCTCCAGTCCAGTCCATTTTCATATCCAAAAGTCAATGGTTTTTAAGATAATTGCCAAAAACCGATTTCAACATGTTACGAACTACAATTGTATGATACCACCAAGGCCACAACATTATATGACACTTATACCTTTTGCATCATCCTATTTTGGAATTTACTTATTTGGATTTCTACACTTTTCGCCTTTACTACAGCCACAAAACGTGACACATTTAATGTTCCTGTCTCTGCAAGTGCACGTTTTGGTACTCATACATGCTCTTGGGCATTTGCATGGAGGAGGCAGGTCATCGGGCCTGCACGATACTGGCAGTATCACTGGTGTTATGCCAACGTCCGTTGCTTCATACCCATACTGGAGTGGATCTGGTTTGGTGACGGCAGGAGTTGGGGCTTGCAACCACATCTTACACTGAAGAAATGCTCGCTTTATGTGTTCTCGTAGCGTTGATGAACAGCACACAAGCTGGTTGAAGTCCAGTTCTTTCTTGGAGTTGTGGTACTGCTCCCATCGATATTCATCGAAAGTGGAACAGTCGGTCTTCTTTAATCCAGACACAAGGAACTTTTCAGCATTGCTTGTTATCTGTGGTGACAGTTCTTCTACACCAAACCCTTCCAGTAGGGAGAGATCGATGGATGCTTTCAGGCCAGACAGCTTTGGACCCACCTTGCTGGTACTGTCGCAACCGCTGAGAGCATGAATGGCTGGGAGACACGACACCAAACCGTTGTCCAGTTGATCAACCAACATGTGGACTGGTACAGTTTTCTTTGTTTTCCGGTTACCAAGCTTCACGTACAGCTTTTGTAGTTGCCAGGTTGTGTTGAAGTGGAAGATGAGGTTGACAAAGACATCTGTGTCAGGCGAGTCGACCAAGACTGATTGAACCCCGTGTTTCACAACACCATCATTAATATGGAACATGATTCTGTCGTCGGCTTCTTCTTGGTTGCTTGAGAGCTCTGCGATCTGTGTTTCAGTGCCAGCTAACAGTTTCCTGCATTCACCCCCATATACTCCTCCAAAGAATATTTCTTTTGGGGGCCTTATATCTGTCACTGCTTTCTCCCTCTTCAACCTCCATAGGTTCTGGCTCACTATTGGTTTTTACTGATCTCTTCGACTTCAGAATGTAAGTGGAATAACAGGCTTTTGGCTTTTGATGGTACTTGAATGTGTTGCTGCACATGTTTATTCTTGAGATGACGAAAGAATCATCCAATTGTTGTGCTGCCATCCGGATTTTGGCACGACCATCATCAGTTCCTGAAAAAAGTTTCAGCATGAGTAAAATCTATATGGCCAACTGCTGATCTTGTAGCACTTCATGTATATCTATCTATAATTCCAGTAATCTCTGTACGTCTGTCTGTACGTCTGTACGTTTGTTTGTCTGTGACCGCTGTTTCTCGACAACCACGGGTCCGATATACTTTTAACTTGCCAGGTATATTGCTGGGGACCCGAGGATGTGCCTTTTCAAGGTTTCATATTAATCGGACAATTACTTACCGAGCTATGTCCAAAAAACGATTCAACCAATCAGAGAGCAGCGAACGATCGCGTGTGCCGAACGTGGCGGGCACACTCTGCCTCGGATGGCACATTTGAGAGCGTATTCATTTATTTCACGTTTGCAAACTATGTTGGCGTTAAACTATGTTTTACAACTAATAAAAACGAATTTGCGATTCATTCGCTTTCCTGCGCGTTTGTGCACGCGATGGCGATTTCTTTACCAAACTCCGGAAGCCGTTCGCTTTGGACCAAACCATTGCATGTAAATAGAGGGGGGGGATTGTCACCACTCGCAAGCCGTTCGCTTTGGACCAAACCATTTCATGTAAATAGAGGGGGGGGATATAATTTTAGATATAGATATAGTACGGGCATGCCCTAGTCTATCTATAATTCCAGTAATCTCTGTCTGTACGTCTGTACGTCTGTACGTTTGTTTGTCTGTGACCGCTGTTTCTCGACAACCACGGGTCCGATATACTTTTAACTTGCCAGGTATATTGCTGGGGACCCGAGGATGTGCCTTTTCAAGGTTTCATATTAATCGGACAATTACTTACCGAGCTATGTCCAAAAAACGATTCAACCAATCAGAGAGCAGCGAACGATCGCGTGTGCCGAACGTGGAGGACACACTCTGCCTCGGATGGCACATTTGACAGCGTATTCATTTATTTCACGTTTGCAAACTATGTTGGCGTTAAACGATGTTTTAAAACTAATAAAAACGAATTTGCGATTCATTCGCTTTCCTGCGCGTTTGTGCACGCGATGGCGATTTCTTTACCAAACTCCGGAAGCCGTTCGCTTTGGACCAAACCATTGCATGTAAATAGAGGGGGGGGATTGTCACCACTCGCAAGCCGTTCGCTTTGGACCAAACCATTTCATGTAAATAGAGGGGGGGGATATAATTTTAGATATAGATATAGTACGGGCATGCCCTAGTACATACAATTCACATAAAACTTGTAAACTGAATCCAAACTGGAGATTATGGTAAAATTTACCTGTTAACGTTTTCCCTGATGCAGTGTTGCATATAATGCATACAGTCCCATCGTAAACTGCTTCGTCTGCTGGGCTTGATAACACTGAAGTTTCCTGTACAAAATATTTTTGATTAATTAATGATATGGAACAAATATTGTTTCAGATTGATTTAATGTGCATATAATAAATGCAACTATTATTTAAAAACTTACCATGTTTTAGTCACAGCAAGCAGGGATCGAAAGTAGAATTACTTGCCATCAGAGAACACTTTAACACTTCACCTAAACACCTTCACCTAAGAACAGAGGAGAAAGAGTTAAATTGCCTGTAATCTAGGCCTCTTCGGCCTCTACTTGCTTCTCGGTGCGACGCCATGTTGTTTTATGGGATACCGCTGCCTGCATGCAGGCTCAACGACAAAACACCCATGACCGGAATTTCTAGCCATGTCTAGACTCTAGTCTAGACTCTAGACTAAATTCTAGTCTAGACTCTAGTCTAGACTCTAGTCTTGACTCTAGTCTAGACTCTAGTCTAGTCTAGACTCTTCAGGAATCAAGTAATTGAACAATAGGAACAGGAACAGGAACAATTACGAATAATATTGTAGTTCGTAACATGTTGAAATCGGTTTTTGGCAATTATCTTAAAAACCATTGACTTTTGGATATGAAAATGTATTACTGACCCCCCATAATGTGGCCATTGCGCAAATTTTGAGTGGTCGGGCAACCTCCTAGGTCCAACGGTTCTGTAGATACAGTCACGGCAAAAAAGGGGGCATGGCCCAAAAAGGGGTGTGGCCATTTCAGCTATTTCGCCGTCAGTGGCAAATGTGTTACCAACCAAATATTGTTCCTGGACCTTCAATTAGTGGATTCCTGAAGAGTCTAGGTCTGTACAATAAAGTGCATACTCAACCACCATGAGCTACTAGAGTAACCGCAGGCATCGTGAATACGTGAGGCTGTGTGAATCACCCTGATAACTTTTGTTATATCTGTGGGAAATACACTCCACGTAGCCAGTGCAAGAACCTTACCAAGAGGGTGAAAGCTGCTTACAAGTATTATTTTGAATGTAAAGTTGGAGACCAAGACAAGCTGGGCACCTCATGTTCGCTGCACCGTGTGTAACTCGCGCCTTATGCAGTGAGTGGTTCAGTGGTAAAAGGAAGGGAATGCCTGTTGCTGTGCCAGTGATATGGTGTGAGCCAACGAATCATCACTCTGAATGCTACTTTGGTATGACAAATATTGCTGCTTTATCAATGAAAAACAAGTCAAAAATTGTATATCCAGATTTTGAGTCTGCTCTGAAGCCGGTCCCCCATGGCTTGGATCTCCTGTGCCACTTCCACCAGAAGCTGCTGCAGATGAAAGTGATGACAACTCTGATGATGCTATGGGTGATATGGATGAACTGTACGAACCTGCGTCTGAAGAAAAGAAGCCACACTTGCACAATCAAGAAGAATTGAACGATCTGGTGAGAGACCTGTCATTGTCAAAGGAGAAGGCTAAAGTGTTGGGCTCCAAACTACATCATTGCAATCTCCCAGAGGAAGGAACCAAAATTTCCTGCTTCTGTGATCGCAACACAAACGTAGCTGCCTTTTTAAAGAAAGAAAATGATGTTTCTTTCTGTGCTGATGTTAATGGCCGAATGCATGAGCTCGGAAACAAACATGTGCCTGATGAATGGAGGCTCTTCATAGACTCCAGCAAAGTGATCTCAAAGCTGTTTTGTTGCACAAGGGTAACAAAAAAACCTTCTATTCCTGTAGCTCATGCTATCGGCAAGAAGGAGACGTGTCGGAGTCCATGGAAATCCTTCTAAAAGTGATTAATTACTCAGATCATAAGTGGAACATTTGTGGTGATCTAAAAGTGATTTCTCTCCTCCTCGGACTGCAGCTGGGGTACACAATATACATGTGCTTCTTGTGCCTATGGAGCAGCTACGATGACAGCAATCATTATGTTGTAAAAGACTGGACTGAAAGGCATGAACACATAGTTGGCAGGTACAATGTGCATCATAAGCCATTGGAAGACACACAAAAAGTCTACCTTCAACCACTTCACATCAAACTTGGCATGATGAAAAACTTCGTAAAGGCATTGGATCACGACGGTAATGGCTTCCGATATCTCAGAGAAAAGTTTGGCGGAGAGGAAACTGATGCTAAACTCAAAGCAGGCATTTTCGTTGGGCCCCAGATCCGACAACTGATGGGTGATCCCGAGTTCAAAAATAAACTGAACCCACTTAGGTTTGCAGCATGGCAAGCATTTGTGTTGGTTGTGCAGAACTTTCTTGGGAACCACAGAGCTGAACAGTATGCTGAGTTAGTGGACAACATGCTAAAGGCCTATCAGCGAATGGGCTGCAGGATGTCTCTTAAAATGCATTTCTTGCATTCTCATCTTGATTTCTTCCCACCTAATCTGGGTGAGGTAGACTGAGCATGGCGAAAGGTTGCACCAAGACATTTTGGTCATGGAAACGAGGTATCAAGGCCGATTCAACCCAAACATGATGGGTGATTACTGCTCGTTCCAACTACGAGAGACCAATTCCACACACAAGCGCAAGAGCAGGTGTCTCATACACTTCTGAACAAGTCTGAACAGTTTGGCCTACACTGACTATATTGCAAGGAATAGTGTAAACTTGCAGTGTTGTTTTGGAATCACTCACAATGGGGGCAGATTTCCCTTACAAGTTTACACCCTTCCGAATATTACATGTTCCAATGTTTTATTAACTTCTTTTTCTGCAACCTGTTCATGTTCTTGATTATACACAGAGACAGACTTATAAAGCGTCTCCTCACCCATCGGAGGATCGAAAAATTAGCCCATCGGCGTGAACCCCTTGCTCATCCAATCACTCGAGAAGGACCTCAGATCTTGAAGTCACGACTGAAAGAGGAAAGGGAACCCCTCACTTGTCTGGCAGACACATCTGTGTATAACAGATTATACACAGATTATACAGCACATTATACACAGAGATCAATCATTGTTATCTAAATATGACGTGAAATTAATTACTAAGCACTGATATTAGATGTACAATGTGGCGATCTGCAATAATGAAGTATCTAATATGGCATGCCAAGTATCATTAATACATATACATATTTTGAAAACCTGACGTGCTGGCTAAATTCTGACTGTAGATGTGAAATCAGCGGCCCAGATTTAGCCAAGAACACCTGCATTTCCCTTAATAGCAGACGAAAAGTTTTTTTTGTTGTTGCCCAGTGTTATTGATGAATGTGCATATTAATGATGACTGTGTCTTCGATCGCAGGTGGGTCCATTGGCAGCTCAGCACATGCATAATTGGTGTGACATGGAATAATGATGCGTAAATAACCACCATTGTTCTAAGAATCCCACATGGTATACCCCAGCTACCATCAGTTTGGTTTTGAGGGCTCTTACCAGGGTAAATACATCCTCCTTGGTACAATCCTTGCTGGCCACCTTTACATCAAACTGCATCAGGCCAGCCGGGCATTTAGTGATTCTACTCTGAAAGTGATCGGCAACGCGTTGTACAACGCAATTGGCAAGCTGTGGATCACCACCCCCTTCTGGGATCTTCATTGGACCGGGTTCACTGTTTTTGGAAGGCAAGGGCCAAAGTTTATAGTGTTCATGGACTACATACTCTTTTTCCCATCTTACACATTTGTTCATAAATTCCATGCAAGGACCCTGCTGTGACTTGGTCGCTAATAACAACAAGCTTTGATCTTATGCTAAGAGCATCCTTCCTCTTCACTCACAACATCCATTGTTTCATTGGTTGCCTTCCCCACCACTGTAAATAACGTTTAGCATTTCAAGCGCTTCATACATCATGTCCAGTGCGACTCACATCTTGTCCCGTCTGTAAGAAAACCAATATATAGAACCATCAGCCATTTGAGCAGGACCCCGGCTGATCAGTTCAACCTCAATATGTGGTGTTCCTCCTAATACCTAGTTGGCTTCTTCGGAAATTTCATCAAGAGCAATGTAGCTACCTTTCTTTAAATATCGGCCATCGGTGAACAGCTGGCTCGCATGATCTACATATAAACTGTAGTCGCGAGCCGGGTCAAGGTTTTGCACTGTTTTTATGGCCAGACAAGTGAGGGGTTCCCTTTCCTCTTTCAGTCGTGACTTCAAGATCTGAGGTCCTTCTCGAGTGATTGTATGAGCAAGGGGTTCACGCCGATGGGCTAATTTTTCGATCCTCCGATGGGTGAGCAGACGCTTTATTGGATTCGTTTTGGTCTTCTGGTTGGAGGCATTAGCCCTAAGGCTAGCTGTGACCTCATCATCAAGCTGACGTACCTCTCTATGACGCTCCCCTTTCTTATGGGGGTTATCTACATCCCCCTTGTGATAAAATATGAAGAAGAGGATTCGAATGGAATAGCCTTGAGAAGGGAATATAACAGGTTGTACGAGAAAGGAGGAGTTTTTGGTTTCGTATCTGTCTTTTGTGAGCGAACGCTCAAGAAAGGTATGACGGGGAATGAATGATCCTCTTGCTTATTGACAATGATATGCTAGTAGAATCTGTGCTGTTGTTCTGATATCATTTGTTGTTCTGTGCATATAGGGTATGTGGAGATAGATTTCAATAAAGTCTCATATCTGGAAACGAGGTCTCGACTTGACTATTCAAGTCTCGATTTCAACGAGGTCTCGATTTCTGACGTCTCGACGGGTCTCGACCCAGACAATCAATCGCTTCACCCAACTTGAAGCCTACCCTCTCCCAAAGATGAATGACATGGTCAGAGAAGTATCTACCGACCAGGTATTCAGTACCTTGGACCTCTGCAGTGCATACCACCAGATACCAATCAGGGAGGGTGATCAACCTTACACCACTTTCGAAGCTTGTCAAAGGCTGTATCAGTTTTGTATAATTCCCTTCAGTGTCACAAATGGGGTTCATGTTTCCAACGGGTGATGGATGACATTTTAACCAGGGAACAACTGAAAGACGTCATTCCACTATCGAGAAGGAAGCTTACGCGATTGTGGAAGCCGTCACATGGTGGTGCCATTTCCTTCTCGGAAAACATTTCCAGTTAATTACGGACCAACAGTCCGTCGCGTTCATGTATGACGGACGTCATACGTAGAAGATTAAAAATGAGAAAAATCGCGTCAGCGTGTACAATTAACTGACTTCAGTTTCAACATCATTTACAGGCCGGGATGAGATAATCTGGCTGCCGATACACTGTCTCGTCCTGTCTTCTCGGAATGACCACCGGTGATTTATGGGATATTCATAATTCGCTCTGTCACCCCGGGGTGACTCGATTGGCTCATTTCGTGCAAAGCAGGAATTTGCCTTTTTCCATAGATGACGTCAGACGTCTTTGCAAGGCATTCTCCATGTGTGCCAAAGTAAAACTGAGTTTTTATAAGCTGTCTATGGGGACGCTGATTCATGCCGGACGGCCGTGGGAGTGTTTGACCGTTGATTTCAAGGGTCCGTTGCCAGCAGCAGGGGGCGCTGATATATTCTTACTGTTGTTGATGAGTACTCCAGCTTTCCATTTGCTTTTACATGTGCAGACATGTCTTCTGCCACAGTTATTGAATGTTTGCGGCAATTGTTCTTAATGTTTGGATATCCTGCTTTCATTCACTCCGAGAAAGGTACGGCTTTTCTGTCTCGAGAGATAAAACAGTTTCTCCAGGATCGAGGTGTCACCACGAGCCATACCACGGAATGGGCAATCCTCAAGGCAATCCTCAACCAATCCTCAAGGCAATGGCTTGGTGGGACATTATAACGGGATTATCTGGAGAACCGTGTCTATCAGCCTGAAGTCGCATGATTTACCTTCACAGTGGTGGGAACGTGTACTGCCTGATGCACTGCACCCAATCCGGTCGTTATTGTGTACCACTATGAATGAAACTCCACATGAAACAATGTTTCACTTTAGGCAACGTATTGCTATCGAGCGAGTGTTGCCCTCTTGGTTGGCCAGGCCCGGTCTGGCTCTTCTCAAAAGAGCGATCAGACAGAGTAAATACGAGCCGTTGGTCGCCGCGTGGAAATTCTAGAGGCAAATCCAGAGTATGCTCATGTGAGGCTGCAGGACGGCCGTGAGACTACTATATCTGTTTGCCATCTCGCGCCTTGCGGCAAGGGAAACGAGTGTGTTGCTGACGATGCGGGAAACAGAATCTCGGGTTCACCCGTCAAAGCGGGGTCGCAGCAAGAATCGACCGGGGATAAAGTAATGTTTGACAATGTCAAGGTAACGGAGATCCCCTTGGAGTCAGGGAGATCTCAAAAGGGGCAGACTGATGAGGATGATTCTCTTTGTGAATCCGGGGACCCTGGAACTGAGGAGATTTATCAAACTCGTGCTGGAAGACTGTGCCAACCCCCAACTCGTTTCGGTTGGTAGAGCTTTGCTTTGTTACTGCCGCGTTGCCTATTTGTTTGTTCGCTAGCTTCAATTTTAACGGAGGGTGAATGTGATAAAAATGAAGAAGAGGCTTCGAACAATAGCCTTGAGAAGGGAATATAACGGGTTGTACGAGAAAGGAGGAGTTTTTGGTTTCGTATCTGTCTTTTGTGAGCAGACGCTCGAGAAAGGTATGACAGGGAATGAATGGTCCGCTTGCTTATTGACAATGACATGCTAGTAGAATCTGTGCTGTAATTCTGATATTATTCCTTGTTCTCTGCGTATAGGGTATGTGGGGATAGATTTCAATAAAGCCTCATATCTGGAAACGAGGTCTCGACTTGATTTCATAACACCCCTGTGGGCTGGAAACCTTCAGGTTTGTAGTGCATGCTCGATTATTTTCTGAGACTCGGGGGTGCAGGCCTCAGCTATTGCCTTGATGAGAACGGATATACGGAGCTTCGACGTGTAGCCTCAAAATGTAGTTTTGGGGCTAGGAGACCTGACGGGGTGGACAGCGGGTCCCAGCGGGCGAGGCTGAACTACTATAGTCCCCCACCCTCCTCCACCCCTGCCCGACCCCACGTGACATCTTATGATATGATAACACAATCTTAAAATGGAAAATCTCTTCTATTTTATAAATGCATTTTACAAGTTCAGGTCCGAATAATAAAATAATCTCCATGCGCTGACATGTATATTACATGTTATTACATACATGGAACACTCAGAATCATGAGTGGATCATACATTACATGCATATGTCATGTAAAATTACATATTATTACATATATGGGATCACACAGAATAAATAGAACGGCACTCGATAGAGTGCATACCTCCGCTAGGATGAACAGTTTATGTTTTGTATCCACTGATAGGCCAGATCTGGATTCGGACCTGAACCAAAATCGAATCGGCTTATTCTTGTCACCCATCTAACACATCCACCAAGTTTAGTGATAACTGGTCCACAAGTTTATAAAATATCATGTTGTATAATTGCTTTTCACCCAAACTCTCAATGGTGAAGAATCACTTAATAAGTAAACTAGCACGGCACTCAGTCGAGAGCATACCTCCGCCTGGTTGGCCATATCACTCATTGGTGAAGAATCAGTTAAAATTTCAATAATTCTCATGTCCAAATCCATATTCAGATCTTCACCAAAATTTAATCGATTCGTCCTTGTCACACACACAACCTATCCACCAAGTTTCATCCCAATCCGACCACAAATTTTTGAGATATTTTGTTCACAAACAGACAAAGAGACAAACAGATATCGGTGAAAACATAACATCCATCCACCTTTGGTGGCGGAGGTAATGAGTAGATCATACATTACATGCATGAAAGCAATATTACTATTATAGAAACCATGAAACATCACTGAATGTGACATGCTATGGTGACGTTCCATCTCGGTAAAGGCAAACGCCGAATTTTAAGAAACCTTGTCTGTGTACCAGTCATACCTGGTGCATTCAAAGAGTTCATCCGAAGTTATTAAAATGCTAGGCTCATGGCAAAGGGTCTATTGGGGTCTTGAGGGTGTAAGGTGTCTAAAGGGTCATGAGGGGTTAAAGGATCGAAAGGTTCAGGATGTCTAAAATATGTAGGGTCTGAGGGGCTATCGTCAATGGTTTGCAAAGGTCTAAAAAGTCTAAATGTCTGAAGGGTCGACAGTCAAAGGTTTGTAAAGATCCAAAGGGTGTAAGGGGTCTGAGAGTTCAAAGGGTCTAAAATACAAGGTATGTAACGTCTTAGGGATCTAAAAGTTTGAGACTTAAGGTCTCAAAGGTATATTCAAAGAGATCGTAATTCATGCACGTAACAACATGGTGCCTGTTGTTAAGTTCACAAACTCTAGTATTCTATATGGCACTGGGGTTTAAAACAAATGGGTAGGCCTGCACGAATTTCATCTAGCCTTAAGACTCGTGGGCCTTGTCAACAGGTTATTTGCCAGAGATCCAGGCTGACCTCAAGGAGAAGACACCAATGAGTCTGCTGAACGAACTTGCTCATTTCAACTATCTGAAGCCACAGTACAAGGTCATCAAGGAAGAGGGTCCTCCTCATGCCAAGGTCAGCAATGAAAGTTGGCCCCCTTGATCCATATGAATTGAAAGTCCTTTATAAATAAATATATGGTGCCTCAAAACAGTTTACTGAGAAAATGTGTCATATATTATTTTGGTCCAGTTGCGTATTGTTTCATTATTTTTTTTTGAAGCAGTCATTGTGATAATTTATTTCATTTTGTTTTTATGTTGCTGGCCAAGTTTATCTTCATGTTGTCTCATGTGCAAATATTTTCATATTATAAATTCGTATCTCATGTAATACCTTTTGGGCCACTCTGTACTGCAATGCATCAACGGTCCATTTCATGGCCTGGCATCCATTTGCTTTACCCCCTTAGATAACACACTTTATTGTCGTCTTCCCTGATGTAGCTCTTCACAGTGCAGCTGGTGCTAGGTGAGCAATGCTGCGAGGTAACAACATACACGATTAAGAAAGCGCAGCACATGGCAGCTCAAGAAATCCTTGACAAGACGACGCTCAGCAAGCCTGTCCCCCGTCATTTGAAGCACACCACAAGCAGCAACTCGGCGAGCACAGGTATTTAGATTTCATGTTATCATTGAAGGTGGACAGAGGATATGTTTTCATCCCAGTCTGTTTGTCTGTGAGCAGGATATCTCAAAAAGTTATGGACGGATTCGGATGAAATTTGGTGGACAAGTTGGGTGGGTATGTGACAAAGACGAATTGATCAGATTTTGGTGAAGATCTGGATGCAGATACGACAATATTTGAAGTGATCCTTCACTCTTGAGAGATGGGTGAAAAACAATATATAGCATGACATCTCAATAAGTTGTGGATAGGTTTTGACAAAACTTAGTGGATGACCAGAGTATGTGACAAGCCGATTAGAGTTTGGTTCAGTTCTGGTTCCAGATCTGGCCTATCAGTGGGATATAAAACATAAACTGTTCAGTCTGGCAGAGGTATGCGCTATACCGAGTGCCGTTCAAGTTTATATTGTGATGGATGTCATCACGGATAACTCTAAGAGGCCACCGCATCTATAAAAAGTTCACAGACGCCATCCACAACACTCACCTCTAACCGGATGCTCATGCCTTGTGTCAGCTTACCGTACCTGTGAGATGACTGAAGCAGATGGGGAACCATGCCGGCAGCCACGCAACAGATGTGAATTAGGCCACAAACCAACATTACGTGCTGCACCATGTCTTATATCAGAGAGGAATAAACCGCTTCGCCTAATTACCCCCATAGACCAGACGGATCTCTGAGAAATGTGAATGTTAGGTGCATTTTGGGGTAAAAGTTGGGAACCTTACTTTTTAACATAATTAAGGTATGCTGAATTCGATTAACCAGGTTTCCAAGCCAAATTTGAGTTTTTCACCTTCTTATTAGCATAAACAAAATGGCCACTGTCAAAGAAGGATTATTTGGAGAGAGATGAGGTGCGGAAGAAGAGAGGTGTGCTGGTCTCATCAATGTCCACCAATCGGTTGGTTTTCGGAGAATTTATTAAGTATCATTAGGAAGAAGAAACTCGGTTTAATAAGCACAGATTACATACAAAATGTCACAGAGTTCACTTGGTTACAACATAGAATTGCACAGCATAACGGTAGAGCAGGTCAGTCGTCGTCTCCACCTCCCAGCTTTCCGACTTCCTTTTACGCATGTAAAAGTCCTTGGAAGTCCCTCTCAAGGGAAAGATGGGGATTTGCACACATTATGGTTCCATCTGGCTTTGCTCCTGCAAACCATGGGAACTCGTAGGTATGCTTTGAGAGAATTGCGCACAGATGTTTTGTAGAAAAAAGGTTCCTTTCGGGTCTCCCTGAGCAAACATTACTTCTTTAACATGATTCTCACTGCAGTACTCCCTTTGGATTTCTGTCAGCCTGAAGAATGTATATCTGATTTCATACAAGCATTGCTGAAAAAGAATTCGGTTCGACCACATGTTCTTTCCACCTCACAATTCCCAATACAGCATTACTCATTATTCAGCTCAAGGAATACATTTTCCATATGTATAAAGAGATGGAATGATTCAGACATTTTATACAAACTTTCTGTGATTTTCCTGCAAGAACTACAATTAATTCAAGATAGTATTAATTAATTAATCCATGTAGAAGTCCTACTTCTACACCGCCAAATTGCCATTTTTGGACAATTTCTTTGAACAAGCATTTATATATCATGTATATACATGCAGCTCTTTCACTTAACTTTATGTTTACTCCAAAATGCACCGAGAAGCTTATACATGGCCTTTTTTCATAAATCCGTCGAGTCTATATTATGGTTGGCGACATATTGAAAGAGACATTCAAACCGATATTGAAATTGGACACTTTAAAATGGGAAATGTTTTTAATAAGACAATGTTTCCGACAACCATTTATTCTAAAATTAAGTATACATGGCTATGAAGCACAAACATTCAGGAATGTCACACATGTTGTTTTGCCAAACTACATCAAATTCATACAAGAGGTCTGATCATCAATCTGTTGCTGACAGGCACACATTGATGTGCACCTCAACTCTGAATAGCGACATTTGCAGCATCGAGTCTTGCATTGCTTCTGGCATGCACAACAAATCATCTCGAGGCAACTTTCTGGGATTGGACTCGGTGACATCAGAATAGGCTCTAGTCCTGAATCACCACGTTTCCATCCCATTTACACAGGTGCAGGAAGGTCAGGTATGGCACAATGAGCATTTCTCCATACCATGGCTTGATAGTGTACTCGCATCAAATGGAAATGAAGAGCATCACTTGTCAGTGACATTGCTTCTGGTTTACCAGTCTTGGAGAACAACATATGTCGTGCTGAATCAACAGAGGTTGTTCTGTGCACATTGTATATTCTGCAGACGAACGCTTCTGCAGATTTGATTGTCTCCTCTGTGACTTCACAAATGCCCAAATTCCTCAGCAGTTTATGGTGCTCTTTGAAGACTTTCCATGATGTTCGTTTGGTGTGATTTGCAAAATAGGAGGTGGTGTCACACCCAGTTAATGCGTGAAATGGTAGCAGTGCTGTGGACAAACTTCTCGGTAGATTGTTTAAAACAGCATCAATTGGTGTATAACGCCGTTTCTTTGATGTACCTGACATCATCCAAAGATGTTCACACTGTGCACGTGGGAAATGGGAAATTCAAAACTCAAAAACTCAATATTCAAAAATTCTAAATTTGGCTTGGGAACCAGGTTAATCGAATTCAGCATACCCTAATTATGTTAAAAAGTGAGGTTCCCAACTTTTACCCAAAAATGCACCTACAAGCTTATACATGGCCTTTTCCCATAAATCCGTCTAGTCTACCAGGATAAATTACCCAAACCCGAACAGGACAAGTCAAGACACTGTTCTTTATACCACACAGGTTTAATTGCAGCTAACAAGACAAGAAGTGGTGAGAAAACAAGGAATAATAACCATACAATAAATTGAGGGTCTGTCACTCGCTCACCGCAGGCAGGTTGGTGATCTTTCTGTCTTCTACGGACTCCTCTCCGGCGTAGCTCCCCCAGCTCTGTCTGTGCTCTGTCCCTCAAATTTTTCTACAAGACGCATAAGAGCTGTCAGCAATCCTCTTATGGTGAAACTGCCAAAATCAAGACTCTCTGCTCACCTTCACTCTTTCATTTCTCTTTTTTTCACTTTTCTATTTCGCGGTTTCACTTTCCTATTTGGTGGGGGGGGGGGGGGCGGGGGGGTAGGGGGTAAGGGCTTAATATTAATAATGGGTAGCAATGTCTGACTTCCAAAATTACCATTTGTTAGTGTAGTTGCAGTGCACGTGAAATCACAAATACAGTTTATGTTCATTATTGTTACTCACGTTTAAATACGGGATGCTTTTGTCTTAATTGTAAACTACTGAAAAAATTAAGGTGGGGGCATTGGTATTCCTACACCATCACCACCTGTGAGTGAGAGCACCATGGTTGAGACGATAAATGCAAGTGAGGTCAAAATGCTCACAATTGTAATACCCTGCTCCTGAAATAGGGTGCGGAGGAGCTATCCAAGTGTGGTGTCCTCATGCATGATCCTGTTGATTGTGTCAGGGATCCGAGAGATTTGGGAGTGAAGGTTCCCGCTGTTAGTAGAGGCAGCCTCCAATTGGGGAGCGCTTTCATTTTTGAGTTCTTGCCGCTGCTTCTCAAAGTCTCGCAGATGTGCCTCAATGCCTTATCTGACCTTTGAGGCAATGTACTACTCCCTCCAGCTTTCTTTAATTCTGGGTGATGTCGCCATCTAACTTTGAGATCCCCGCCACTATCTCCAAGAGCCTCGCTTGGTTGTTGATAATCTCTCCCTGCTGTGCTCACATGGCTTTGTCAAGCCCTGCAAGATCTCTGATCTCTTAGGTATCCAGGTTTTTTTGGGGTTTTTTTTGTATACAAGATCGAGGCTGGTGAAAGAGCGAACATTAATCACACAGAAAGACAAGCCGACACATAAAACAAATAACATCGGGAGCGGCAGACAAGATGGGGAGAGAGGGGGAAGGACACAAACACAACATTTGAGAGCAGGGACCGAGAGACATGGAGACATCAAGAGATCTGTGGGAGGGAGAGGGCTTTGGGGGGGAGGCATGGGAATGGGGGGTGGGAGAGGTATAAAACATATGGACACTGCCAGGACTTCCAGGAAAGAAGTTGGAATTTTAAACAAGGTGGATCTGGGGTGAATTAGCGGGGGTAGAAAAGATCAAGGTTTTGGATGGGGGAAGATAAGAGATGGTGGTGAACAGCTGTTTTAAAGACCTGGAGGGAGGAGAGGGATTGAAGGGAGTGTGGGAGTTTGTTCCACAGGCTGGAGAAAAGAGGAATGAAAGAGTGAAGGTGAGCAGAGAGCCGAGATTTCGGCAGTTTAACCATCAGAGGGTGGCTGGCAGATCTTGTGCGACCTGTAGGAATATTTGGGGCACAGAGCACAGAGAGAGCTGGGGGAGCAAGGCCGGAGAGGAGTCGGTAGAAGACAGAAAGTCCACCTACCTGCCTGCGGTGAGTGAGTGAAAGACCCTCGGAGATAGCTTCATCGTGGGAGATTCCAATGATTCTGAAAGCTTTGGTTTCAACAGCTTGAAGCCGAGCAAGGTGTGAGGCAGGAGCACCAGCCCATAGGGGTGAACAGTATTCCATTGAGCTGCGGATGAAAGCCTTGTATGTGGTGAGGAGCTCAGGTGTATCGAGGTTCGATGTATCGAGTGAGGGAGGACATTGCGGTGCAGTTTATATTTTGGTTTCCAGTCAATGAACCCTAGCTGATCGCGGATAGCTCTGCCACATTTCCGACAGGTTATTGTCAACAGCGCTAGAGATTTTTAGTGTTCCCGGCAAAGATATCATAATCTTGAAGGGCCTTGAACCGCAATTAGCCATCTTTATCCACCTCTAATCTGGAGTCGTCCTTCCGCGTGGGAGGGGTATCCCTCCTGGCTGCCTGTGCGGCGTCGTAGTTATGCACAGCTTCCATGAGGGAGCGTGTTTCTTGATTCAGCTCTCCCCACAACACCCCCACCCCATCTTCCCTTCTCCTCCCCCACTCTCTCCCTATCTTTCTCCCTTTATCGCTCTCCCACCCTGCTTGGTTGGACCCCATATCCAAACAATCCCTCCTTCTGCCATTGTCACACTGTTGTGCATTGCAATAAGGTTGAAACAACAGTGGTATTGAACAAATACCACAGAGCATTTAATTACGAGAAGTGCTTTCACAGGAACAGCACAATGCCTTCTTCACAATATGGACACAAACATAACCCTTACCGCCAGCTACGACCCCCTTGGGAGGTTAAGGGCATTCAGCAAAGTGTGGTTGGCACCAACAATCCCTCGACAATCGATCTGATTCAGATGATGCAGGTACAATTTCCAAATCTTGGAGAGTACAATATGATCGTCCCAGGAACAGTACGTCTAGCCTTCAGAATCACCCGGCCGATGTCCGGTGAAAGAGACACCCACACGATGGTCCAGAACCTAGGCCGTGCGATTGTGAAAAAGACCACAATCAGGATTAGCGGCAATGAGGTGATGAGTATAGAATATAGATGACTCTGGTGTCTTTCAATGCAACTGCGACTTCTGGAAAACATCCTGCAAGCACAAAAACGCAGCCTACCAAACACTGACGCAAGCAAAGACTGAAATGTAAACAGACATAGAATGGCAGCTGGTAACAAATCCGAAAAGAAGCAGGATAAAGCTATCGCAGCTGCCTCCGGCAACCGTTTTTATATCCCGCTGGACTTTGAACTGCTGGAGACCCGCATGTTGTTCTACAGGTGGCCTGGGGAGACAGACTCGAGTAGGAGCTCACGTTTAATGACTATTTATGCGTGATTCTGATTGATAGCACGCCGGAAGTAAGCTACAACCTCGAGTACGATATGATGATGCATCCAGAGCTGGCGAAGATAATTTGCAGTCAGTACAACAGCTGCCTTGCAATCTTATACGACAGAGTCCTTCGCCACCGTAAGATGACCGTGAAGAAAGGACATCAACCTGAATACCCCGGCATGCAGCATGCAAGGTATACTGATGCTGTTTGAAGACTCCAAAGAAAATAAAGCCTATGACAGAGACACTGAGGACTTCTACAACTCTAAAATCACCAAGGTGGAGGTGATCATTGAGGGAGTCTCCAACCAGCTGAACAGCCAAGGCATGCACACCTACCCGCAATCGGATGAGGCAAAAAAGTACCTTGCCGAAATGGTGCACAAAGAACACCATCCCCAGGCCGCAATGGTGGAAAATTGCTTTAACATTGCAGATGTAACTCTTGGGGAGTATCTGACCACCAGGTACCCGCTATGGCAGGACCCATGCTCAACCTATGATGATGAGTTGCACAGCAGCAGGCGGCGGCTTGAGAACACCACTGAAGGGTCTACCATCGAGATCACAAAGACTTCAGAGAGCGCAGGCACATCGAACCTATACCTGTACGTAATTATGATTGCCCAGCTCAACATAGATGGCTGCTACAAGCAGGCTATCTATTCACATTGATCCGCCTGCGCTTCCACGTGCCCCACACTCTGCCCACATATCTGGCCAGACCTGCTGTGGTAAAACGGTCTTTACCCGAGATCTTCTGGAATTGCCACCATAGTTTGGCGGCTACTGTAGTGTATTTCATCACATCGTCATTCTGTGCCCCACCTGGTAACAAGACATATCAAGAACGGTCCTGGAGTAGTGGTGACCCTAAGGTTTACAGGGTGTTTCAAAAAGTGATACTTCCTAGTGAGTTAGCTGAACTACTATAGTCCCCCACCCTCCTCCACCCCTGCCTCACTTATAATGGAAAATCTCTTCTATTATAAATGTATTTTACATTTACTACGATTATAGAAACCATGAAACATCACTGAATGTGACATGTTATGGTGACGTTCCATCTCGGTAAAGGCAAACGCCGAGTTTTAAGAAACCTTGTCTGTGACTTGTCATACCTGGTGCATTCAAAGAGTTCATCCGAAGTTATTAAAATGCTAGGCTCATGGCAAAGGGTCTAATGGGGTCTTAAGGGTGTAAGGTGTATAAAGGGTCGTGAGGCCGTTAAAGGATCGATAGGTTCAGGGTGTCTAAAATGTGAAAGGTCTGAGGGGCTAACGTCAATGGTCTGTAAAGGACTAAAAAGTCTAAATATCTGAAAGGTCCACAGTCAAAGGTTTGTAAAGATCCAAAGGGTGTAAGGGGTCTGAGAGTTCAAAGGGTCTAACGTCTAAGGTCTAAAATACAAGCTCTTTAACGTCTAAGGGATCTAAAAGTCCTTAAGGTCTCAAAGGTACATGCCAGGAGATCGTAATTCACACACTTAGCAACATGGTGCCTGTTGTTAACTTCACAAACTCTAGCATTCTATATGGCACTGGGGTTTAAAACAAATGGGTAGGCCTGCACGAATTCCATCTAGCCTTAAGACTCGTGGGCCTTGTCAACAGGTTATTTGCCAGAGAGCCAGGCTGACCTCAAGGAGAAGACACCAATGAGTCCGCTGAACGAATTTGCTGATTTCAACAATCTGAAGCCACAGTACAAGGTCATCAAGGAAGAGGGTCCTCCTCATACCAAGGTCAGCAATGAAAGTTGGCCCCCTTGATCCATATGAATTGAAAGTCCTTTATAAATAAATATATGGTGCCTCAAAACAGTTTACTCAGAAAATGTGTCGTCTATTATTTTGTTCCAGTTGCGTATTGTTTCAATTTTTTTTTTGGAGCAATCATTGTGATAATTTTTTTCATTTTGTTTTTAAGTTGCTGGCCAAGTTAGCTCCATGTTCTCATGTGCAAATATTTTCATGATATTATAAATTCGTATCTCATGTAATACCTTTTGAGCCACTCTGTATTTCAATGCATCTAACGGTCCATTTTATGGCCTGGCATCCATTTGCTTTACCCCCTTGATAACACTCTTTATTGTCGTCTTCCCTGATGTAGCCCTTCACAGTGCAGCCGGTGCTAGGTGAGCAATGCTGCGAGAAAACAACAAACACCATTAAGAAAGCCAAGCACATGGCAGCTCAAGAAATCATTGACAAGACGACGCTCAGCGAGCCTGTCCCCCAAAATCTGAAACACACCACAAGCAGCAACTCGACAATGTCGGCGAGCACAGGTATTTAGATTTACTGTTATTATCGAAGGTGGCCAGAGGTTATGTTTTCATCCCAGTCTGTTTGTCTGTGAGCAGGATATCTCAAAAAGTTATGGACGGATTTGGATGAAATTTGGTGGACAAGTTGGGTGGGTATGTGACAAAGACGAATTGATCAGATTTTTGGGAAGACCTGGATCCAGATACGACAATATTTGAAGTGATCCTTCACTCTTGAGAGATGGGTGAAAAACATTATATAGCATGATATCTCAATAAGTTGTGGATGGGTTTTGACCAAACTTGGTGGATGACCAGGGTAGGTGATAAGCCGATTAGAGTTTGGTTCAGTTCCGGTTCCAGATCTGGCCTATCAGTGGGATACAAAACATAAACTGTTGGTTCAGTTCCGGTTCCAGATCTGGCCTATCAGTGGGATACAAAACATAAACTGTTCAGTCTGGCAGAGGTATGCGCTCTACCGAGTGCCGTTCAAGTTTATATTGTGATGGATGTCGTCACAGATAACTCTAAAAGGCCACCGCATCTATAAAAAGATCACAGACCTCATCCACAACACTCACCTCTAACCGGATGCTCATGCCCTGTGTCAGCTTACCGTACCTGTGAGATGACTGAAGCAGATGGGGAACCATGCCGGCAGCCGCGCAACAGATGTGAATTAGCCCAAAAACCAATATTACATGCTGCACCATGTCTTATATCAGAGAGGAATAAACCGCTTCGGCTAATTACCCCCAGGATAAGTTACCCAAACTCGAACAGGACAAGTCAAGATAACGTTCTTTATACCACACAGGTTTAATTGCAGCTAGCAAGTTAAGAAGTGGTGAGAAAACAAGCAATTATAACCACACAATAAATTGAGGGTCTTTCTCTCTCTAAAAGCAGGCAGGATGGTGATCTTTCTGTCTTCCACCGACTCCTCTCCGGCCTAGCTCCCCCAGCTCTGCCTGTGATCTGTCCCTCAAATATTCCTGCAGGACGCACAAGATCTGCCACCAAAACTACCAAACTACCAAAAAGAGGACTTTCTGCTCACCTTCACTCTTTCATTCCTCTTTTTTCCATAAGCGGTTTGACTTTTTTATTTGTGTGGGGGTGGGGGTTGGGTGGCTGGGCAAGGGCTTTATATTAATAATGGGTAGCAAGGTCTGACTTCCAAAATTAATGTTCGTCAGTGTACTTACAGTGTACGTGAAATCAAAAATACAGTTTACGTTCATTATTGTTACTCGCGTTTAAATACGGGATGTTTTTATCTTAATTATAAAATACTGAAAAAAATTAAGGTGGGGGCATTGCCCCCCCCCCCTCTTCCCAAACTTCGCTGGTGCTTTTTTCGTTCCTCTGGAACAAACTCCCGCACTCTCTTCAATCCCACACCTACCTCCAGGTCTTTAATACAGCTATTCATCACCATCTCTTATCTTCCCCCATTCAAAACCTTGATCTTTTCTACCCCGTTAATATACCCCAAATCCACCTCCTTCAAATTCCGTTTTCTTTCCTGAAAGTCCTTGTAGTGTCCATCTTGTTTATCCCATGTACCCCACCCCAAGCCCTCTCCCTTCCACAGATCTTCCGATGTCCCTGTTCTCCACTGTTGTTGTGCTTCCCTCTCTCTCCCCCTCTTGTCTCCTGCCACTTTTATTGTCCGTTCTATGTGTTAGCTCTTACACGAGCCTCGACTTGGTGAACCAAAACCAAAAAAAACCCATCCGTTCCTTTCATGATTCAGCTGGTACAGTCGTTGCCAAAAATATTGGCACCCGTGCACTTTTTTCAAATACCTCACAATTTTTATGAAAAATAAGTTGAAAGTATTTGGTCTCCACAATTCCTTATTTCATTGTTAATATTACAGATCTTTTGTTTTTGATTCAGAGCTTAATATATCCTTTTAAATCAGAAAATAAAAAGAAATGGCATTGACAAAATTATTGACACCCTAGACTTAATATTGCGCAGCACGCATGGCCTTTGGACAAAATAACTGCAGTCAAGCGCTTCCTCTAGCCATGATGAGCTTCCTATACCTATCTAATGGCAGTTTGGCCCACTCTTCTTGTGCAAACTGCTCCAGTTCTCCCAGATTTGAGGGGTACCTTCTCCCAACTGCTGTTTTCAGATCTCCCCACATGTGTTCAATGGGATTCAGATCTGGATTTATTGCTGGCCACTTCAGAACAGTCCAGCGTTTTGTCTTGAACCATTCCTGGATGGTTTTTGAGGTGTGTTTGGAGTCATTGTCCCGCTGCAAGACCCATGACCTTGGATGGAGACCCAGCTTTCTGACACTGGGTTGAACATTGCGCTTTAAAATGCCTTGGTTATCTCCTGATTTCATGATGCCATGCACACATTCAAGGCACCCAGTACCAGAGGCAGCACAGCAGCCCCAAAACATCACTGAACCTCCTCCATGTTTGACTGAAGGGAAGGTGTTCTTCTCTTTGAAGGTTTCATTTTGTTTTCTGTAAACATCGAGATGATGTGCTTCACCGAAAAGCTCTAATTTGGTCTCAACTAAACTTGTGAACAGCTGAAAGGATTCAAATTAAAACTTGGTGCAGGTATGTATAATGATGTAAACATGAACTGATTCAATTTTGGGGTCAAGAGGTCAAAGGTCAGAGGTCATGTCAGGTAAAAATGTGATAACTTGAGAACAACTGAATGGATTTAAAGCAAACTTTGTGCAAGTATTATCATGATGTAATAATGTGGGCAGAGGCATATCGGTCGACATCGTGACGTCAAAGAGTGTCGTTCTAGTTTACGATATTATCTCGTTTGATTTTATTGTATGATTATTATTTGTAGTGGTCTTGTATATGCATAATATATTGTTACGGTTTTAGAACCTTCACTTGTAAATAATCTCTTGTAAATATTCCACTTATTAAATGATTAAAGGTAGCACCCTAATTAGTCCACAAGCAACACATAGGCCACCATAGGAACTTTAGTTATTTCATTATTATGTGTTTCAGATAAGGCCGTGTTTCCAATAGTTGAATCTGCGCTGCATCAATTAAATAAGAATAGGCCCCCAAATCCCATTCCGGTCATTGTGCGGCTTCCCTCTAAAAGCGCCGCCATTAGCCATGCGGTCTGGCTCGAGGAAGAAGGGGGCGGGACGCCAAGGACAAGGTGTGGCCTGTCAACAAGCCATCAAAGGCGTGGCCAGTAAGCCCCGACCAGCCAACCAGGGCTGAGGGAAGGTCGCTGGCGGGCGTGGCTTTGTGGAGCGCGGAGTGATACGGGATCGCGTGATATAAGCGAACGCGAAAGCCCTTTTACGGACTCGACTGGACTGGACTCGCTGGCACTGATTAACATGGACTTTGAGCGGAGACAGACTTGTATTGAACAGCGCAGAAAGACTCTTTTGAGCGGATTGGGACTGCGCAGAGAACTCGCTTTGAACGTGTATTGAACTCTGGATCTTGTTATGGATCTTGGAGAGGCGGTTTGAGGACGTTCAGTGGCGGAGACGCGTTTATATGAGTCCGATTGAGGAACGCATACGTGCGAGGCATTCCTGTCCCCCCGCTATACGTAAGGTCCGCTCGCGGTCAACGACACGCGGAGCGCTGCCGGCCTGCTATCCACCACCACCACGGTACGAGTTGGAGCCGGACCTCATCGCCGGACCCTCTACCTGGACCTTCCACCCCACCAACTACAATCCCCGTGTGAGTCTGTCTGTTTGTCTGGGGCCCATAGAATAAGACCGTTTAAGATTGCCCTGTGTCTGCTTCCTCTCCTTCTTCTTCTTTGTACATCCTTTCCTTTCCTCTTCTTTTTGGTTTGTAAATAAATTGCCTTGTTCTTTCTTGGTTTTCCCTAATCTGATCGCATCCGTCCTTTCTATCCATTGAATACCTGTGGCATGATTACGACCGCTAAAATCGGGTTTAGTCCCTTGTTAATGGCTCGGGTCGCGGATTGCTAACTGCTAGGCAATTTCCATCGTATCTGTGGTCCGAGCAGGAGTTATTTCCCTGCTTTATGGTTGGGTTGGTAAGTAGGTATTTGGGACTCCATTGACCAATAACCCTAGCCAATACCGACCGGAAGGAGCGTTATAACTCCTAAGGACTCGGGTCGGCCAGTTAAAAAGACAAGGGGATTAACCCCCTCTTGATTAAGGGGAGCGCCGACCCCCGAGATCCGTAACAATATTTTTTTGGACAATTTTATTGTATTTCACTTTGATGGAACTGAACACTTTTAGTCCTTTCACGACTTGTTCTAGGTCTTTTCAATTCAACTGAAATTTGATTTGATTGAGACTGAAGTCAGAAAACCACCAAAAAACAAACAACAACTGAAAAAGAGACTGCAGTAAACGCTTGGCAAAACATCTTAAAGGAAGATACCAATAGTTTGGTGATATTATTGGGTCACAGGCTCGATGCAGTTATTGCATGCAAGCAATATGCAACCAAATACTAACTATTATACTACTTTAATTTACTTTAAGTTAATCTGTTCTAATACTTATGGCTGCCTAAAACGAGGGGACTGATCATAAAAAATCCTATTGTTCTACAATGGTAAACATGTAGGCATGAAAATATCTTCCATGAAATTATCATGAAATTATCATGAAAAATATCATGAAAAATATCATGAAATTATCTCTCCATTCTCAAGACCGAACTCTCTTATCTGTCTCCCTCTTCCAAATCCTGGTGGCGTCTGGTCAAATCTGTTTCTCGTGTTTGTTCCCCCTCCATCCCCTCCCTCACCTCAAACGGCTACACGGCTGACTCCGCACGTGAAAAAGCTGAATGCCTCAACTCTGTGTTTGCCTCTAAATCTTGTGTCCCAAACCCATCCCTCTCTGTACCCACCGTACCCAGTCGTACCCAGCTGCTCCTGGACTCTGTGTTCTTTCCTCCTGACAAGGTGGAAAAGTTTCTGTCAACCCTCGACTCTGATTCTGCAACTGGACCTGACGGCATCAGCCCACGGGTCCTAAAAGCCTGTTCTTCTGCTCTTTCACTCCCTCTCTCTGTTCTTTTCACCCTCTCTTTTGCTCAAGGTCAACTGCCATCTGCTTGGAAATTAGCAAACATTACCGCTTTACACAAAAAGGTGCAAAAACAGATCCTAGCAACTACAGACCAATCAGCCTTCTCCAAATTATCAGCAAAGTCATGGAATCCATCATTGCTTTGGATATGAAATCTTTCCTCTAATTCAATGGCTTGATCTCTGATCATCAATTTGGTTTCAGACCTGGTCACTCTACTCTGGACATGCTGCTTCTGATTTCTCAACAATGGATGGAGGTCCTCAAAGCCAAACAGGAAATTAGAGCTGTCTCCCTTGACATATCACGTGCCTTCGATACGGTCTGGCACCCCGCTCTGCTCACCAAACCCTCCTCATTTGGTATCCATGGAAATCTCCACGCATGGGTGGCGGACTTCCTCTCTAGTCATAGTCAACGTGTGGCCCTGAATGGGTTTCTCTCATCGCCACTTCCTGTTCAGGCTGGAGTTCCCCAAGGCAGTGTTCTGGGCCCTGTGCTTTTTCTGGTCTTCATCAATGATCTTTCTGACTCTCTTGAAAATCCTCTCTATCTCTTTGCTGATGACTCTACTCTCTGCCGTTCCATTCCTCATCCCTCAGATCGGCAGTCTGCAGCCTCCTCACTCTCTGCAGACCTTGACAAAATCACAGACTGTGCAAACAAGTGGAACATGCCTTTCAATCCTGACAAATCTCACACTCTTACGATGTCTCTCCGAAAAGACCGACTGGACAACCCTCCCCATCCACTTTCTGAATAATCCTCTCCAAGAAGTTCTGTCACTCAAGCTTTTGGGTCTCACTATCTGCCATGATCTTTCCTGGGAAAACCACATTTCAAATCTGGCCTCCAAAGCCAGTCGCCGATTGGGCATCCTCCATCGTGCGACGTCCTTCCTTGGCACACCTGAGCTCCTCACCACATACAAGGCTTTCATCCGCAGCTCAATGGAATACTGCTGCCTCACACCTAGCTCGTCTTCACGCTGTTGAAACCAAACCGTTCAGAATCATTGGAATCTCCCACGATGAGGCTAACTCCAAGGGCCTTTCACTCACTCACCGCAGGCAGGTTGGCGGTCTTTCCGTCTTCTACCGACTCCTCTCCGGCCTTGCCCCCCCCCCCCCAGCTCTCTCTGGGCTCTGTCCCCCAAATATTCCTACAGGTCGCACAAGATCTGCCTGCAACCCTTATGGTTAAACTGCCAAAATCAAGACTCTCTGCTCACCTTCACTCCTTCATTCCTCTTTTCTCCCGCCTCTGGAACAAACTGCCTCACTCCCTTCAATCCCACTCCTCCCTCCAGGTCTTTAAAACAGCTGTTCACCACCATCTCTTATCTTCCCCCATCCAAAACCTTGATCTTTTCTACCCCCGCTAATTTCACCCCAAATCCACTTTTTTGAAATACCAACTTCTGTCCTTGAAGTCCTTGGTGTCCTTGTGTTTATTACTTCTCCCCCCCCCCCTTCCCATGCCTCCTCCCCCCAAGCCCTCTCCCTCCCACACATCTGCCGATGTCCCTGCTCTCAAATGTTGTGTTTGTGTGCTTCCCTTTCTCTCCCCATCTTGTCTTTCGCTTCCTCTTTTTATATATTTTGTTTGTCTGTTTGATTTGTTAGTGAAATAAATGTTAGCTCTCTTACGAGCCTCGATTCTGTATTCAAAATAAAAAAAATAAAAAATACGAAGATATATAAGCTGATCTTCTGTGCTATTGCCTCATATTCATCTTTTGATCTCAAATCCAAATTTCTTGAGTGCATAGCAATAACAAATTTGACTTCACTGTTCGAATACTTATGGAAGGCACTGTATTTACAAAATTAGGCTACTCACATTTAATTGAGAATGGCAATTACATGAAATTTCCGTGGGATATATCTCGCGAGGTTGTGAATGGGACTGAAGGAAGTTTGGATAATTGTTCTCACGAGAGATTCTCGTTGCTACCTATATTGTGAATGGGGTGAAAGGAGATGTTGGGAATGTGGAAAAGCAGGTTATGAAGAGGTAGGAGTAGGTGAAGTTGCTAATTCTAAAAAGATGTCGTACATTACAGTTTGGGAGATGGTTTGTTGTTCACCATAGGAGATGGCATCAAACGGCATGTGTAGCCATGGAGGCAGCCATTCCCTGACTCCCGACGATCACTGCAAGCCATTTCTCCACCCTTTAAGCTATCCCCTTTGGAGAGACTTTGCTACAGAGCATGCGTTGCCTGCACAATCCCAGAAAACACCACTTAGTGTTTATAACATTAGATCTGAGCCTTGTCTGTTGGGTAGCTAATCTATACGAGTTGGTGGTTAATTTTGTTTTGAAAATGTGATGTGGCTCTGGTACTGGCATGATGAACCAAGCGTCTTTGTCTACATCTCAGTCTGTTTTCTTTGGCAGGCCAGAAAACAAGATCTGGAGCAGGAGAGGAAACATCAACTGTTGCTGACCAATGGTTCCTGCCTGCAAACATGGAGAACTGGGACAAGAATGATGTGCAACATTGGCTGATGACTGAGGTGCGAATTGCCCAAGCGGACATCAACAAGTTATACAATGAAGAATGCCAAGGTTCATTACTCGAGATTATGAATGAAGATGATCTGAAAAAGTTTGGGCTTCCTCTTGGTCCAAGCTTGATTTTGATAAAAAAACGAGACATATTCCTGAAACAAATGGAAGCTAAAGAGAGAGAAAAAGCAAAACAGAGTGGAAACAGTCACAAGATTAACAAGCCAGAGAAGTCAAAAACAAGGGAGTGTTATACATATAAACAAGAAGGATTGAATGAGAGCACAGATGATGACAAAAATGGAAGTGGTACCTCTTTAGTGGGGCCAAGTTCAGATTTCTTGATGGATGAGAATGAAATGTTGGCCTCAAGAACAGCAAAGGTTTGTTCTTCATCGAAGCAGCAAGTCGACAAAAACATTCTTCAAGTTTCCAAAGAAAGCTTAAATTCTGAGATTCCAAGCTCTCATCATTTATATTGTTCTCCTCACCCATTTGATGAAATGTATTCTCGACAAAGGTACATTCAGGGTGGTGTCCTGCCCCCAAAGTCTGGCAAATTTAATTACTTGGAGCCAGCACACGAATACAAGCTGTTTGAATGTCTTGGTGTAGATGATGAATCAAAAATGAAGAAATTTTGCAATGAGGTGTTCAGGTTTGCAGGAGGATGCATGAACAGACGCACAAATGGTACAATTCATTTTGGGGTGGTAGATAAGGTGCCTGGAAAGCAAACGTCACGATATGTACATGGGGAAGTGGTTGGTGTTCAGGATGATGGAAGCAGAGACAAGTTTGGAGACTGTTTGAAAAAGAACTTCACCAAGTATTTTGATAAAAATGACATAGATGATGCCAAAGATTGTGTGAGGCCCCCAAGATTTGTTGAAGTGAACTCTCAAGCTTATGTGACCCTCAATAAACATGTAATTGAGGTTGATATTGTCCCAAAAGGTACAACATGTGGAAATAAAGTATACAACACAAAGCAAATGGTCTTTGTAGGAGGAAAATGGGAAGCTGATAATGGTCATATCTATCTCAGAGATGGGGCTTCTACCACAGACATAATGGCAAATCAAAATGAAAGAATTCGCATTGATAGCGTTGGAAAGCTCAAAGATGATGTTCAGAAATGGACAAAAGAAAGGCAAAGCAAGGATGATATGCCAAAGGTTCCAGTAAAGAGGGAAGATGAAGGCAGAAAGTTGGCAATCCTGTTAACAGGAGGAAAAGGCACTTTGGACAATTCACGGTACAAAACACACATTTTGGTTGTAAATAAAGCAACCAAAGATCAGCTGAAAGATCTTGCATTTGTTCAGGATATTAATTGGCTCGCTGTGTTGGACTTTGATCCAGAATCAAATGCATCAGGTCTTTGCAGCATTGTTCGACCTGAGAAAGCTGTCAACCTTCACTTCCCTCGTCAATATGTCGAAAATAACAACAAAGACAAAGAAACTATGGTTACAGACTTGCATCTGTACGAGCAAACAAGTTGGATCTTTTGCAATGGACGGGCAGACATGACTGACACAAGAGACAGGCCAATGGATCCAAAGGAGTTCTGGAAGAAACGCAGCATGGAGCTCCGGAACCTCGTGCAGTTTCTTTGCCATGAAGATATTACACCAAGTGGAAGAGTTATTGTGGTGTTTCTTGTCTTGTTTGAAGTCCAGGACCCAATTGATCCTTTTATGGAAATATTTTTCAATTTCTACCAGGAATTGGGTGGCCTGGAAGATGTGCTGGTCATAACGGGGAGTGCTGAGACTTTTCAAAGTTGGACAAACATTACAAAGCCTAGGTTGACCGAAGAAGAGTTACAAAGTAGGTCAATAAGCAGGTCAAGCTTGCAGCATGTGAACTGTACAATTCAGAAAATAAAGTCAGCCACAAGAAGTGACAAGCGTTACTTGCGCACATCTTCTGGAACCGATTTCACATTGAAAGCTGCAGATGAAGAGTTTTTATCAAGTATAAAAATATTGTGTTCAAATGAGTGTGAAGGCACAGCAGTAGAATTGCAGAAAGAACAATTAGAGGAATCGAGAAAGATACGTGAAGAGGCCTTTCATCGAGGTGATAAGGTCAGTCCATGGAATTTTTACTTTGCAGAGAAAACTGGAAAGGCGTTCATTAAAAGAGACCAGTTTGATTCATTGGTGGAGTGTATTGAATCAGCAATGACATGTGATGTTGCAGTGAAGAGGGTAAATCTTTTCCATCACCCAGGATGTGGGGGAACAACGCTGGCATGGCATGTTCTTTGGCATCTGAAAAAGAAGTACAGGTGCGCTGCTGTGAAAGACAATGAACATGATTACCAAGAGATCAGTAAGCATGTGGTAAAATTGCTTACATTTGGGGAATCTCATCCAGATGTTTACACTCCAGTTGTGCTGCTCATTGATGACTTGGAAGAGTTGGAGAATGTCAATAATTTGGCCTATCACATTCGATCATCCGTTTATGAGAGCAAAGTCCATTTTGAGACTCCTGTGGTGATCATACTGAACTGCATGCGCTCACAGGACCCAATTGAAAGCCAAAAGAAAAGCATTTTGGAGAGCGTGCATTTGGAGCAGCAGCTGTCAGCAAATGAGAAACACCTTTTTGAAGAAAAACTGAAAGAAATCAAGAAGGAGCATAAAGAAATCGAAACGTTTCTATCTTTCATGATTATGAAAGAAAGTTTCAGTGAAGAGTACATTCGGAAGGCTGTTGGCAACATGTTGAAGGGAATTGAAAGAGAGACCAAAGACACAAAACTGATCAGTTACTTGGCTCTGTTAAACCACTATGTGAAAAATTCCTGCATTTCAGTGTCCAAGTGTGAAGCTCTCCTTGGTGTATCAACAGTGAAGCAATCATTTTGGGGACAAGAAACTCTGGAAGAGACTCTCAGTTCCCAGGCTAGGTTGCTACTCATAAGGTTTCGGATGGATGAAGTGAACGGAACGTACGAGTCGATGAAGATAAATCATCCTTCGGTTGCATTGCAAATCCTGAAGATCCTCGAAGAAGATTTTGCGATTTCGCAAGATGATATTGCGAAAGATCTCTTGGAGGAAGATTGCCTGTTTGAATCAGGAATGGGACGAAGCCTGGTTGAGCGCGACGTGAGACGCATGATGGTAAAAAGACAGCGTAAACAGCTAGGAGATGACAGAAACACTTTGTTCTCACCATTGATTGAGGAGGTGAAGAGCTACCAAGGACCAATTCATGAAAACAGAAGCAAAATTCTGCTCATTGCTGCTACACACAGGTTTCCAAAAGATGCATTTCTTGCCCAAGCTCTTGCAAGATACTGTGACATTGAAGAAAATGATTTTGAAGAAGCCCAGGTTTGGGGCAAAAAAGCAATGGAATTGAGTCCACAAAATTCATACATTGCGGCCACCAATGGACAGACCTTCAAGCATCAACTTCAGAAAACCTGCAACCTCGAAGAAATTGAACGTGATGGACTGTCAGCGCAGCAACTTCAAAGAGCACTGGAGTTGGCAAACAAAGCATCACATTTCTTCAAAAAAGCCCAAGAACTGGCAAAGAAAGAGGATGATGATTTGAACACTTCTGGATTTAACGGTGAAGTTCAGACATCTTTGCATTTCATCGAATTGCTGAGTTACAATAAAGTGTTTGACAAAACCAATCCAATTAAGAAGATGACATTGGTGAAGTATCTCAAAGGGGAATGTGATCTCTCAAGAATCCCTATGGGTCCTGAAGAGGAGGAAGCAACGAAAGAAACTGTGCAGGTTCTGAAAAGACATGAATCATATCTGCGGAGCTTACAGATGGGCCTGAAGGAAAACCTGGAGTTGCTGGAAAGCATTCACACATTTTCTAAGGCAAGGGAAAGTGAAAATGAATTGGAAGAAAACAAGAACTATCACACAACAACAAAGTACTTTCGTCGGTACCTGGACATTTTCATCAGTGGTATTGACCTGTCTGAGGCAACAGGCATTGCTGCCAAATACTCTTCCCACAACAAAATTGAGAAAATGAGTGGTGACAGATTTTCTGGTCTTTACAAGCTCTTGCTTCATGTGGATGCAACAGGTGTGGAGGCCATTGTAAAAGAGTATGAAAATATAGGCATAACTACTGCTTCTGCGATCCGTGAAAAACAAAACTACGTTTTTGCTTGTGTCATTCTTCACTGCTTGAATAAAAAATCAAAACACCTGCCTCCTTATCAGCAACTTGTGCCATTGGTGA
Source organism: Myxine glutinosa (assembly GCF_964187855.1). NCBI lineage: Eukaryota > Metazoa > Chordata > Myxini > Myxiniformes > Myxinidae > Myxine > Myxine glutinosa. The sequence goes on along the minus strand of NC_136273.1, from coordinate 53,215,137 downwards.
AAAGCGTGGTGAGGGATGCAAAACAGAAAGAATGGAGTCATCCAGATCCATTTTTTCTTGGTTCCTTGTTCTTTTCACCAGACAAACATCATCCCATAAACAAGGATGACATCATTCTCCTCAAAGACTGCACCGAGATGATGCGCCGTCTTTATCGTCTCAGGTTTGGCTCCAGATTGCACACCAGACAACCAGTGGTCATGTTTTTTCTTGGAAAAGGCGAGGGCTTGAACAGAATCTTACCGCGGAGCAAAATTGACGAAGTTTCAGAGCTGAAAACGTCAGGAAAGTCGCTGAAACAGCTGTGGCAAAGTGGAGAAATCTTGAAGGATAGCAAGGTTCAGGATCTCCTCCTCCGAGTTAATGGCGTAACCAGTGAGGAAGGGCAGCACATCTGTGTGAATTTTGGATTCCCCGCAGGTGAAGACCATCGGCTACAGATCCTAATTCGCCCTGTTTGCAAAGGGCAACTTCGCAGAGGCCGGAGCATCGAGAGAGTTTCCTTTTTCATGGGATTTTCTATGGATGGATTTCTTGCTTATGATGTGCAGGCAATTGGTTAATCTCTGCTGGCAATGGCAGCTAAAACCCATTTCTGTTTCATTATTTCTACTTCTGAAATTTTTTGTTTTGCAAATTACAGACATAATTATTTTTGTTTGTGAGGCAGAATCTTTCTGTCATCTTTTTTTTTCTTTATTGTTGAGGTAGTTGTGTACTTTAACAATCATGACCAACAGTATATCTTTTCCATTTTAATCTTTCAAAAAGAGGAATTTTTCTTTGATAATTTGCTCTGGTCTTGATGGGGAATGTCATGTTATGACTGATGTAACTCATGATATATTGATGCTGTTTTTTATTGTAGCTTAAAAAAACTTTTCTCCACTCACGGAAGATCGAAGCTCATGGAAGAGTTAGGTGACAGAGGGTATGAACACAAAGTAGGGCAGTGAGGAAGCAGTTGAACACAGAAAGGCCATCGACCAGAGCGAGAATGAAAGAGGTGGTAAAAAGAGAGGCCACGGAATCTGGTTAAGACTGCCACTACTGCTCTATATGCCAAGCTAATTTTCGTGAACTGTCGTATCTGTATCTGTATCTCTCTCTCCCTCTGTCCCTCTCTCCCTCTCTCTCTCTCTCTCCATGACTTTCACTCCAGCTCCTACAATGGATGAAGATATCCCCTCAAAAGATCTTGGATTTATCTTATTAGATGTTGTCATAACCCCATGTACAGCGAAGGCCTGTGTGTTAATGATAATATAAGACAAGGTTAATTTCCTTTTATTAATTATTCCTGTGCATATTGTAAATGAAGTATTTACTTTTACACAACTGGCATTGGAGCACTGTTCTGTATCCCAAGTAAATGTTGCATTGGGTATTTTACCTGCTCCATAATCTTTTTTTTTTTAAACCACCCATAAACCAGAGTGGGTGTGCCTTGTGGGTGTGGCTTAATTGAGCCCTCCCCCTCTCTTGGAGGCGTAGCTCAGCTGCTTGCGTCCTGTGGGCTGACTCACCAATGGTCACATGGCCGCATTTAACCTCGTATATAACTACAAGTATAACCTCGTATATAACTATATATAACTAGAAGAATTGGACGTCCTGTTCATAACGTTCAATGAATGTGATGCTCACAATAGTCTTAGACACAACTACATATGCAAGTATCGTATATTAAATTTGACAATATACAACTCGATTCTTTATTTGTGTATCTTTCCAATCTTACTCGTTTTTATATTCAACACCCCACATACCGACGACATTTACTCTAACTGCACGAGTTTTTTTTTGTTTTTTTTGATGAAGTAATCTGATATATGTTACAGAATGTGGAAGCAATTTTTCAATTTGTTGCAAATGCAGAAAATACCATTTTACTGTTTTCAAACTCATCTATTCGTTTCGGGAGAGAAATATTGTGTACCTACTCATAAATGCATGATGTTTTGAATAAGATGAGCATCTCAGACAAATGTTGATTTACACTTGGTATTGGTTACAAAAAAAATCTCAGTAAAATAATTTGCATCGTTTTGCGTTACAATCCTTTAATTCATTCACATCATAAAAATTTCTTGATTTCTTTTTCAAAAAGCAGAAATATATTACTATCGGCATGGCTGCTTATGCATGATCCATCTTTATCTATATCTATGCAATGTTTTATGCTTTGGTTCAAATTTGATTCAGACCTTTGTTTATAATACTTTATAATACTTTGAGTAATGAATGCGGATTAATAATTTTTGTGGGTATTTGTTTTTACAGCATTGGTCAACAATATCCATGTAATCATGTCTGAACAAAATAAACACCTTGAGGATGTTGAAATTTATTTACAACTTGTTGCAGAATATGTTAATATCGGTGAGAGCATCCATATTTGACTGGGGCAGATCATTAAAAGATTGATGTGGAAGTGTAAAGACGTCTCAAGTCGTTTTTTTTCGAAAAATGATGAGTCTGGGATGGGAACGAGCAAAGTGTTGGCCTCATCAGAGGGTCTGAGGACATTCACCCAAGAAAGCTGTAATGTCGGACATTATGACGTTTCATTCACAGCTGTTTTGATGAGTTTTTTCTACAGAAAAAAAGATGTTGAAAATAAGATTAAAGTTTGAAAGTCTGGTAAAGTATACTCTTTGCTTGACACATTAATCAAACGGCACTCAGTAGAGCGTATATACCTCTGCCAGATTGAACAATTTACGTTTTGGATCCCACTGAGAGGCCGGATCTGGATCCGGACCTGAACCAAAATTTAATTGTTTTGTTCTTGTCGCCTAACCAACTCATCCACCAACTTTTGTCATAATTCTTCCACAACCTTCTGAAATATCAAGCTACACATCGGTTTTGGCCCCATCTCTCAATCAAATGGTGAATTTTAAAAGTAAAATTATTTTAAAAGTAAAAAAATCATCATATCCAGATCTTGACCAAAATCTAATCACTTCTTCCTTTTCACACTCACAACCTGTCCACCAAGTTTTGTCCGAATCCGTCCACAACGTTTTGAGATATCGCGCTACATATCGCTTTGGCCGGATCTCTCAATGGTGAAGAATCACTTTTAAAATTCTAGTATCCTGATCCGAATCCGGATCTTCACCAAAATCTAATCAATTCGGCCTTGTCGCACACCTAACCTGTCCACCAAATTTCATCCGAATCAGTCCACAACTTTTCAGATATCATGCACACAAACAGACAGACAGATGTGAAAAGGTAACCTTTGTTCACCTTCGCTGGTGGAGCTCATGATCATGAACAGTAGTTGCCTGTTGATTGTGCAGACCTTTTTGTGATATTTATAAGTCCTAATTCAGCTTTTCGTATTTTCTTGAAACTTAGCTTCTTCAAATTCCTCGTGAAACATTCAAGGCAGTGTATAAGCAGAGTTAGAGTGGCTATCCACGGAGATACCTCCATGTAATAGCACAGCCTCATTGACTTCCAGTGGCCAGGTGGGAGCTTTTGGCACTCAATGCCTGGGTACCAACATGAAATTGGGTTGTTGCTTCAAGGTTGCCGAATTGATTGAAGGGGGTTTCAAGGTTCTTATGGAAAATATTCATTTTAAAACCATATATTTCTAAAAGCAAAAATGTTTAATAAATATCTTTAAATATCATATGCATCAATTTCTGTTGATTTTGACTCCAGACCACATCCAAACACATATATTGAATAGGATACTCTCAATTTAATGGGAATAGACACCATTCATCCCACTAGGTCTCGGACAAATATGTAGTGTCTGAGTTATGACCATGGTCCATGGCAAAATGTGACATAGTTGCTATGGGCTGCCATCTTGGGTTTCAGGTGACCTACACCTCAGGCAACCTTGAAACCCCCTTCCATCACTCAGGAAACCTTGATTTAGTGGGGAAAGACACCTCATTCATCCCTCTAGTCCAGGCCAAATAGTTTCTGAGTTATGATCGTGGGAAAATTTCACCGAGTTGCTATGGGCGGCCATCTTGAATGTTATTAACGAGGCATCCTCAAAAATCAATTTCCACAACACCATTGAATTCAACATACCTAAAAAAAACATTATAGACTGCAAAACCATTCTTTTACAATGTCTTCATCAAAACTTATGTGCATTTATTGGTGGTCGATGGACATGTGTCAGCCATTTTGAAACATGGCCATTCCCCGGTTGTGCTGGGTTTTTCAAAATTCCACCCGGTAAAGTTTCAACGCTATATGTGTCTATTACTCAAATCAACCTTCAAATTCTCTTTAGTAGCAGATGTATACAGGTCTCTAAGCCAGGCTCTGGACAAAGAGGCTTATGAAAGGTGAATTGACGTAGAAGCGGTCGAGGTTATGAAATTAATAAAGCCGCGCAGATCGGAAAAAATTATCTTTCATGTCGATGTGTCTTTTTCTGAAGGTGCGGATGAGAAATTTAAGGATTTTAGTTGATGAAACATCAAATTCATATGTTGTAGGAAACTCTTCAATGTCATCGGATTCCCCCTCCGACATGTCAGAGCGCTATCGGGAAACTTGTGATCACTGGCTCCTGAGACGCCGGAATAATCTGTGGTGTGCAGGTGTCAGCCTGCACTGTTTCTATAAGAGCAGGTTGAGGGTGAGATTTTAACGGGCCGTCAGGTAATGTGGGGGGAAGGGGAGATTCTGCAACATGTTGGACAAATTGCGGCTCTTCCTCAGGACTATCATTGTGCTGAGGCACATTTTCTAAGATGGCCGGGACAACGACTATTGGGGTTGAAGGGTCGTCATTAGGTAAGTTGGAACACTGGGATCGAACTTTGGCCATTTTGTCCCCCAGTCCAGTCTCGACCTGACTCGTCATCATCCACACAAGGATTTAAGGCCAGTCCGAGTTGGGTTTGGGGAAATGGGGAAGGGGGCCATACAGCTTTCTGGACAATCAGGGAAAAGCAAAAAAAAACGTCACTCGGCATATACCAGCACGAGTGAAACTATCGTGGAAAACACAGCTGTCAATGACGAAAAGGCCGAGAAACCAAGGCAAACCGTCAGAGTGTCGATGGAAGAACACTCACTCTTCCGCTTCAACGTACGCTGTGGGCTCTGTCTCTGTATCTCAGAGTAAGAACGAACGGGGAAGAAATAAAACAGAGATAGCAACACAAGCGAGGAGTGTGAGGTGGGGAGGAAACAGGAGGGCGGAGTGCAGGGCAGAAGACAGGAGTGTAGGGCCTGATGAAAAGGGAATAGTGGGGTACAGAGAGAGAATAACGATGTGCAAATAAACAACTAGATGGTATTCATAGAATACTCTGATGAATTTTGGGTGGGGACATATATAGATTCAGGTAGATCTGCATCGGTAGGTGCTCCGATGATTGTGGATAGCAAGAACCACTTTGATGTACAGTAAGTAAGGGACCTGTCTAGCCCGAATGTCGGATTAAGCTTGTGTTTTCGTCCCCGCCACGATGGGGCGGGGCTTGTTAACTAGAAATAGGGCACAAGGATAAAATTTCACTGTACGTCGTTCCCTCTGTGATCTATCCATTGTCCCGTATGGCAACACACATAGACACATAGGTTAGGAATCCCACCATAAAAAGCACCACACATAGCATTTAATAAAACCTGACCAGAAGAACAGCCAGAAAGCGACCACGCACTACGCAAGCATGGCAATGGAACATCGAACAGGCATAAAATAGCCACGCCCAGAAGGACGCGTGATTGACAGGCGGGAGGGGCGAGTAATAAGCAGGTCGCCGATTGGCAGAGTGGGGAAGGACATGTGATTGGTCAGGGTAGGGAAGCCTCCCCGTGATTGGTGGAAGGAAGGTGGAAGGAGCGAGATACTGATTGGCCACCAATGAATGGGATGAAAAGAGTGAAAAAACGATGTGAAAAAGGGGTAGAAGAATCGAAAGGCAGAGCAGCTCGCCCTCACTGAGCACACGCAACCACCATTATTGCGCCACGCCCAACGCAGCAACCACCAGCAGGTGGCGAGAGAGAGAAAGAGAGGGAGAGAGAGGAAAGGGGGAGGGGGGGCTGGGGAGGGGGGCAGGGGGATTAGAGAGAAGGAGAGAGGCAGAGCGGAAGAAAGAGAGAGATTTGCCTCCACTCTGGGTTTTATACCCTGTCCTTCCTGGATGAGCTGGTTGCTCATCATTGGCTTAGCCATGCTGCATTCAAGTCACGCTAAGATGCACAAAGCAACCTCTGGCTCTGCGACTTCTATCTCCGCAACTTCTGTCTTCCTGGTGCCGGAGCATTGTCATTCTACCACCAGGTGAGCAATTGAGTAAGCAGGTGTTGTAATGAATGTGAATGGTGAAAATAAAGAGTTAAATAAAGAAACAGAAGTGAAAGGAAGATAGAGAAATAGGGAAATAGATATGGGAGGCAGGGGAGAAACCCCTATATCATCGACATCGACAACGTATATTGCATATTGATCACCTGTATACAGTTTACATGATTTCTAAACTAAACAAAAGGATATAATGACTAATATTTATGTATTGGTGCTTTTACCTGCACAGGGGAGGAGTGGAAGGGAAAAGGAGAAGGGAAAAGGGGAGGGTGCACAAAGTCCGACCCCGCACTTACAACCAACCCCACACTTACAACCGTCACAATATATAACAAGACCCAATCACGTCTCTCACCGGTAATTGGAGGGAATAACCTATCAGCTCTCACCTAATGAATTACACCAGGTGGCTAGGATTTTAATACATTTACCCTCATGCTCTTCGTCAGTGATTGTAAAGCTTGCAGTGTTGGTGTGAGAAATTTCTGAGGTTATCCTGATGACTCAATAAGCTCAGTTGGCTGTTGCCACATTAGCGATGAGGTCCTTGCCTTCGTGTTCGGGGTGGAGTCAGATTTCTTTCACATCAGCCCCACACAGGAATTTATTCCTCTTTATTAAAATCAAGTATGCACTGTACTTGGCCTTCAATCCATTGATCATCAGTTGGTCATCGGTCAAGATTTGCTGGGTGCGGTCATGGAGGAAGCTTTTTATCCACGACAGGATGCATCCACAAAGTCCGTAGAACTCCGCCTTCAACAGAAGTCTTCGGTGGGATACCTTGTCAAAGGCTTCAGCGAAGTCCAGCAAGATGAGGTCTATTTGGTCGTTCTCTTCTGGTCCTCTGGCAAGCTCATCTATGGTGAGGATCAGTTGGAGGTCGCAAGATCTACGTTTCCTGAATCCATCCTGTGTGTCTGTTAGTATATCCGATGGTTGATGAGATTATGGATGGCACAATGCACGATATGCTGACACAGCTTGCAAAGGGCTGATGTAAGTGAGCTGGCCAATAATGTGAGGCAGATGATCGGCAGCCCTTCTTGAAGATACGTACGATTGGTGCTTTCTTCCAAGAAGATGGTAGACTGCCCTGATTCAGGGATGCCTGAAAGAGAAAGGCGACTGCAGGTGAGATTTCTTCAGCTGTTTCCTTTAGCAGTTTCGCAGAGCAAGCCCAGCTACTTTGTGCAGTTTAAGGTTTTTGAGAAGCTTGGTTCCTCCTTTCGCAGCCAGCAGTGATGTCATCCATGGTTGGATGGAGGCTGGGGCCTAAATCAGGTAGTGATAAACCACTGTCATCAGTAAATACTGAAGAGAACTGTTTGTTCAAGCTGTTCGCTTTGTGCTCGCGATCGCAGTGAATAATATTTCCCTCATTCAGCGGCGCAACTCACATTTGATCACGGCGTTTAGATTTCACCAACGATCCCAACTTCTTATTGCCATCTGGGTCACTACTATTGATGTCAGACGGGTATTTATTACAGGTCTGGCGACAGATCTTCTGCATTTCCTTCTTGATATTGTGATGATGATGCCAGTCTCTATCTCTGTTATGGCACCTAGCCACAAGCGTATGCACAGACTTTCTTATGGCAAGTGTTTAATTGATGCGTCAAACCAACATTGGCTGATTCTAGATGAGCTGGTTTTGGAAGGTAACTGTAGTGAAAATATACCAAGGTGAACCCAGGGGTGCTCGCTACGGAAGGGGCCGTCTATAAGACCCGGGACAACTGGGGCGTGCGGACACTTCAGCGGGACTCACTGTGACATTATCCAGTAGTATGAATGGTATGTACGCCCCCCCAAATGCTGTGCTGCGCTAACCATTGTTATATGGTGACTACCCCTTTGCTGCTCATGTATGCCCTGATTTATGCTCATGTATGTATGCTCATGTATGTTCCATGTATGTATTTTCACAGGATGTAATTGCCGATCTAAATGATATTAAACCTACCCAGAGGTCAAGTCGTGTCTGAGCTTGATTTTCACGACACTTAATATCATTTATTTCGCCGAATGGCTGCCCACCAGCTGGACCGTGGTGTCGATTCTCGGAGCCGACCCACACGCTGAAGGATCTGCATCGGCGTTTGCTCATTGGCTCAACACGCTGCAGAATTACTTGCAACAGTTTACTTTGCGGCTCACGGGACCGAGCCAACCGTGTCCGTGTTACAGTCCAAGGTCCATCACACTGTTTTCAAGACCATGACTCGATTTGGGACGTACGCTACGGCCCTAGCCGAGGCGAAGCGCCTCTAACGTAACGACATGGAGCGCTGTGCACGGCAGGCATCTCCGCACCGAGCGGACTGCCAACCGATTGAATCGATCGATCGCTTCGCGCAGGTGTCTTGCGGCTCCGTCTCTTGGAGGTCGCGGAGCTGACATTTACAGAAGGCACTATGGCTGGCACGCGTATACAGATGCCCGAGAACAATTGACCGCATATGATCACCCACGGGTCGTGGCAGGGTCCTCGCGACACGCGCGCGACCTGAGAGGGCTACCGCCGAGGTTCCGGAGGAGGACCCGACCACCATGACGGCCGAGGCTCTGGGGAGCTCCGGAAGCGGATTCCGCTTCCGGCCTCACTGCAGCCGCCGCTGCCCGGCCACGGCCTGCCCGGTATGCAAAACGTCACTTGTGTGGACATCGGCCGCATCCTCGCTCTGAATGCCCGGCCCGAGAGGCGACGTGTCGCCTGTGCTCCTTGGCCGGCCCGAGAGGCGACGTGTCACCTGTGCTCCACTAAGGGCCCTTTTGCAAAGGTCTGCAGAAAGGCCGCGCGGGGCACGCATTCCGCTGATCGTGATTCCGTGACGAGCGGAGGTCAGCGGAACATAGAGCTACTCTGTGGCCCATCTACTCCGCGCGAATCGCGCACTACTCGTCGGAATCACGCCGTGTCTCCCTCACTCACGACCGGCTCCACTCCGACCACTCGCTACTCTGTGGCCCATCTCCTCCGCGTGAATCGCGCACTGCTCGTCGGAATCACGCCGTGTCTCTCTCTCATGACCGGCTCCACTCCGACCACTGGCTACTCTGTGGCCCATCTCCTCCGCGCGAATCGCGCACTGCTCGTCGGAATCACGCCGTGTCTCTCTCTCTCTCACGACCGGCTCCACTCCGACCACTCGCTACTCTGTGGCCCATCTCCTCCGCGCGAATCGCGCACTGCTCGTCGGAAGCGCGCCGTGCCTCTCACGACCGGCTCACCCCCGACCACTCGATACTCGGTGGAACCACCTCCTCCACGCGAATCGACGTGCACTGCACCCATCGCGTGCTACTACTCTGGGAGGCCCGCGATCCCATCCTGATTCCGATCACCTCCTACACGTGGCACCCATCGCGTGGCACCGCACCGTCGCTGGATGGAATCACTACAATGCACGACGCGCCAGTTGCGCGCGCTGCCTCTTCACTGGATGGGCCCCTTTGCATGCGGTTCCTCTCGCGGGCACTCTGTGAGGCCGGCGATTCTGATCGCGGCCGTCGCAGTCCCACCTGCATGTAGCAGCTACTCCCCGAGGCCGGCGAACTCCGCTGCCCGGAATCGCCTCCATGGAGGCTCGCTTGGCACCATGCGACGAGCACTCTGTGAGGCCGGCGATTCTGATCGCGGCCGTCGCAATCCCACCTGCATGTAGCAGCTACTCCCCCGAGGCCGGCGAACTCCGCTGCCCGGAATCGCTCCGCTGCCCGGAATCGCTTCCATGGAGGCTCGCTTGGCACCATGCGACGACTCGTCGCAGCACGGATGCGTTTCTAAGGACGTCGAGCGGGACCTTCATAGCCTTTCACGGCACTCGGGCTTATGCGTATGCCATGTGTATACCATGTGTTTCCTATAAGATGATCGTTCTTCGTCGTCCTGGGGTTTACCTGAGTTGTTGTTCCCGATCCTCAAACGGATCCCCAAATTACTTTAATATGATAACGTTGGATTGCATTACGTGGTGTTGGTGTAGAGCGGGCTTGACGGACCAAATGGCCTCCTCTTCATCCTTCATGCTCTGACCCGAAAACGATGAGGGCGCCCTAGATATTACTTTCGCCCGTCGGCCGGGTTCTTATTCCGTATACCGATCTCGCGCACGCTCGCATGCTGCAGCCCATGGACGCGAGACTTTAGTTTTTGGAGTGCTACTTTACTCCGTCTGGGGATGCCACTCAGCTAGAACTCGCTGTCAAACCCGCCCGCACGCACGCGCCCGAACTAATTGATGACGTCATCGACTATATCACGCGTTGGCTTTACAGCGTCATTAACGTACTTGCGTGCTACCCGCGTACTCATCGGGGGAGGGGATACGATAACATTTCCCTGTATCTTGGTAGACTACGTACCAAATGTCAGGGTCGCGCGCCGGGGATTCGTTAACATTTCCCTGTATCTTGGTAGACTACGTACCAAATGTCAGGGTCGCGCGCCAGGGTCGCGCGCCAGCGTCGTTTAGGGAGTACACGGTGACCTGCGCATGAAACGGGGCACCGTACCGCCTTGGGCTCGTTGTTTACTCTGAGCTCGTTGTTTATCGGACAGAGCTCTTGGCTCGTACATTTCGAGCCCGCGAGACGCCACGTCTGATACCATTTCCCTCTGCCCGGACTGCCTGTGACTCTGCCTGACCCAGACTGTGAAGGTCGTCTGTCTTTGGTATGCAGCGCGCTGCTGCACCCCCGGTGGCTGCTCAGTGATGTTATGGGCCGGCATCCATTATGGTGGGAAGGTTCGGGTGCCTTAGCAGCTCACCTCCTTATTTCTTTATTATTTCCTTATTCCAAGGGATATGATTTGTGGATATGTTAATCTTACGGTTTGTGGATATGTCCAAGGGATATGACCATGATGCTCATTTGCATGTGTGGATATGTCCAAGGGATATGACCATGATGCTAATTTGCATGTGTGGATATGTCCAAGGGATATGACCATGATGACCATGATGCTAATTTGCATGTCGCGCTGTCGCGCTGGTGTTACTTAACTATGCGCGACGATGGATATATTTCTGGGGTACACCGTGACCCATGGCTCTGTCGCTCCGGGTACGGGGCGTCTGCGGCCTTCACTCGGCATGGCCCCCTCCCTGTGATCGGGCCACCCCGCCCCTTTGGGAGCGCCTGCGGCCTTTGCTCGACATGGCCCCTCCCTGTGATCGGGCCACCTCGCCCCTTGGGAGCGCCTGCGGCCATTTGCTCGACATGGCCCCTCCCTGTGATCGAGCCACAAGGTGCCCGGGTGGTTAATTGATGCTCGCCCGGGTGCCGTCCGGTATATCGCCTCCCACCTCGCCCCTTGTGTGGCCCTGGATGGGCACTTTGTGTCCATGAATGGTCGGTCCGAGCCATTCCATGATGGTCGATCCATCCGTGGTCCGGCTGGCTCCGTGCCATGCAATGATGGCGTTGTATGGATGGATCGGTCGGACATCTGGGGATGGCCTATCCATCCGGATCATCTAGCATGTCAATCATCTCGACATCTAGACTATCCATCCATCCGGGACGACGCTGGGCCAAACATGGTTTCCAGCCGGGAGTCTCTCTCGGTCTGCTGATCTTCTCCGATCCTCCGCGCGCGCTGTACAGCTGGACAGGATGCCATATGCGTCCCGGGGTTCTGCACGCTTCGGTCGTTTTGGGCGTCGTAGTAAACAGCCATGCCGGTCGTCCAGACAGCCTTCAGAGGCCGCTCGTGTCTCGTGCGACCGCTGCCAACGGTAGATTCGCGTGCCGGAACGAGAGTTTGTAATGCGTATGTACCCTTGGGAGCCAAGGCAGGTACAGACTTACTGTAATGGACTTACTGTAGTGGTCTCCTGTCAGGTACTCTTACTTACTGTAAAGATGTTTACACGTTTACACATCATCCTGACATGTTGCCTAGCGACGAATGGTCTGCCGCTCTTCGTCAAGGCGCACCTTATGCAATGTGTTGCGTAACGCTAAGGTACCCCTCATCCATCTAGCTGCTGTGCCGACTACCCCACAGTAAGACTACTGCTACCCACGGGCTCTTCGTCTTCTCCCTGGGATGAACACTGCTTGCTCGGTTCGATATCTTCTTGACTGAGATTTCCTCCTCAATACTTCTATATCTGGGGGTTGATGCTAACCAGGCTAACAGGTTGAAATGCGGTAACCCTGCCATCGACATGGATTGACGTGCCCTTTTCGTTTATTGCTGGCTGATGCTTGGGCAACCTGCCGAGCGGCAGTATAGTTTTAACGGCGGGGAGAATGTAGTGAAAATATACCAAGGTGAACCCAGGGGTGCTCGCTACGGAAGGGGCCGTCTATAAGACCCGGGACAACTGGGGCGTGCGGACACTTCAGCGGGACTCACTGTGACATTATCCAGTAGTATGAATGGTATGTACGCCCCCCCAAATGCTGTGCTGCGCTAACCATTGTTATATGGTGACTACCCCTTTGCTGCTCATGTATGCCCTGATTTATGCTCATGTATGTATGCTCATGTATGTTCCATGTATGTATTTTCACAGGATGTAATTGCCGATCTAAATGATATTAAACCTACCCAGAGGTCAAGTCGTGTCTGAGCTTGATTTTCACGACACTTAATATCATTTAGATCGGCAATTACATCCTGTGAAAATACATACATGGAACATACATGAGCATACATACATGAGCATAAATCAGGGCATACATGAGCAGCAAAGGGGTAGTCACCATATAACAATGGTTAGCGCAGCACAGCATTTGGGGGGGCGTACATACCATTCATACTACTGGATAATGTCACAGTGAGTCCCGCTGAAGTGTCCGCACGCCCCAGTTGTCCCGGGTCTTATAGACGGCCCCTTCCGTAGCGAGCACCCCTGGGTTCACCTTGGTATATTTTCACTACAGTAACCATCAACGATTTATTCCAGTGCAGCCTGCGCTTCCACAGCCAGAACCTCTACTGGTGTTGAGGTTGTGTGACGGTGAACAAATTGACCTGCCCATGCTTTGGCATCAGACCATCAGATGTTCAATAGCATGGCTTGTTTCCAAAGAAGGATTTTATGGCTAGGTGGTTTCTGACTGTATGCTTGGACAATCATCTCCAAGAACACATCATGGTCACTAAGGCCAGGCATGCCGACCCATTGTTTAACCAGAGAAGGGCGATTAGTTGTGCCAGCGTCCAATATATTGTCTCTCCTTGTGGGAAAGTTCAGTCTGTTGAAGTCCCAAGCTGGCCAAAGTTTGCAGGCAGGAGTCACTGATGTTCTGCATATATTGGTGAGATGATCTGCTCCATCTCCCAGTTGATGTCGTCGGGTAAATTAATATCTCCACCAATCCGTACAATCCATACAGCTGTACGTGGGTTTGAGTCGCACAGATCCTTAATGGCTTTATTAAGGTTATCCATGCAGCTTTGTTCACTACTAGGTGGTCAATACATGGAACCAATTATAATGTTGCAATTCCCATTCATCACTTTAACTGCTATAAACTCGGATTCACTGTCAGTTTGTATTTGTTGACTGTTAAGACTGGTAGTAATACCCAGTAAGACACCAGGGTAGCCATCTACCTTGTCCATTACAAAGAGATTAAATCCTGGGGGAAAGATTTAGCCTTGTAATTTACTTGGCTTCAACCACGTCTCACATCCCATGATGATGTCGAGCTTAGTTGCTTCAATGAAGCACCAGAACTCCTCCTGTTTGGAATAAATGCTCTGAAAGTTCATGATCAGGGTGCGGTGTGTGCAAGTTGATGCATTAACTCGTGGATGTAGTGTCGATGGTGATGATGAGGCCAGTGGGGAAACCAGGGAGGATGGGGTGTGGTCAATACTTGTGGAGTCTCTACTTGAAGTGCTGGTAGTATTGACATGCACACGATGATGCAACATCCGTCCATTCCAACCATAATCCCGTTTGGGATATGGGAGATCGTGCTGTCATCCCTCATCTGCAACCAGACTCGGTACTGCCGTTTTCCGGTCCAAATGCCGAGGCTGTTCCGGATGAGTCATACTTGGTCACGGATAGCCACGTATCGACTAAGCCACACCTGGACATCATAGTCGCTCATGCTTTCATTGTACAGGCGGATGGTCACTGCTCTCCTGAGTTTCTAAAAGAGTCTCAATCGTCCAGTCTGCCAGTGACCCAGTAGATGAGTGGTGGCCCACCTGTACCAGACTCGGCAAGTCCTGCCCTGTCTGAAAAGGCACATCAAAATCACGGGAGATCAAGCAGAAAAAGACAACAGCCTTGAACCCCAGCATGCCCAACAAAAACCTCCAGACTGAAAGCCTCACTGCTCGGAAAAGCTCCATCTTTGACAAACCTAAAGCGTACACAATGATGGTTCCTGTTCGCCACACCAGGGTTCTGTGGTGGGGGTGGGGTCAACACTAGGCATGAAGGGGAGGTGGGAAAGAAGAGAGGTGGTAGCAAAGGGGAGCACAAGGGTCATTTCCTGTTTGGTGGGTGAGGCCTTCCAGACAGGAAGAAGGCCTGAGGAAAAGCAGGAAGGGCAAAGACGAACTAAAACACAGGACAAACGACACAAAAGAAAGAAAGGAGAAATAAGTACTAAGTAGCCAAGATGGGGAAATAAAACACACAAACGAAACATAACAGGGGTACAAGAGAAGCACAGTCTCCCTTGGTGCAGAAACTGAAGCTCCCAATAACGTCTCTCCCCAAGATTTGGAGGGAATAACCAATCAGCTCTCACCTTCTTCTTCTTCTTCTTTTGAGTTTTATGGCGTTTTTAGAGCTGCGAGGCTCTATACACGCCACGCGCCTGAACATAACTGTGTTGAAAAGAAAATATATTTAAAAGGAGGTCTTTCGGATCCAGAAAACCAGAAAACTATATAGCTCTCCCACACGCTTTCACAAAGTTTAGGACCGCCTTGCACAAACGAGGATGCTTCAGCTCTCACCTAATCAATAACCCTGGTTACCGGTGTTGTGATTGGTACTACATACTGTGTAGTGACGTCTGGGGGTGTGGCTTCAGTGGTTAATGGCGGCTCGTCATGATGGCCGTGTGCTCTGTGAGAGCTTGGTATTGTGGCGGACACGATGGCTCGCTGGCGCGATGACATCATTCCGCACACCAGGAGGGCGTCGGTCACGCCCGAGGGGTAGGCGTGGCCTCAGGATATACACGGGGCTCACAGCCCCGAGCACGGCAGTGCTATAGTTTGACCCTTTGAATAAAGACGCTTGTGTTTACATCGTTGTTGCTTCCTTTATTGGCAAGACAAGTCGCGCGCATAGCACCGCGCTACATTGGTGACCTCGACTAGTTCAGCCGACGCTGAACTACAGAACGCGCCATGACGAGCAGCAACGCGGTCGTGGTGAAACTCCCCGAGTTTTGGGAAGCTCAGGCGGAGATATGGTTTATGCAGGCAGAAGCCCAGTTTCGGCTTCGTGGCATAACGGCGGACGAGACGCGCTATTTCCACGTCATCGCCGCCCTCGGGCCCAGCACAGCCGCCCGCGTCATGTCCGTCCTGCGGAACCCACCGGCCGACTACAGGTACGAGGCGCTCAAGCGTCGCCTCATCGCCACGTTCGGCCTCACAGAGGACGAACAGGCCGACCGTCTCCTGGACCTTCCCGACCTCGGCGACACATGACCATCGGTCCGAATGGATCACATGCTGTTGCTACTGGGGGACAAAGCACCTGATTTTTTATTCTGGGCGCTCTTTTTACGCCAGCTGCCGGCACAGGTACGCCTCGCATTGGCCGGTTCCATGATAAAGGAACCCCGCGCGCTGGCCGTCGAGGCCGACAAGTTTTTCGCGGCGTGTGACACGGGGGCGAGCTTCGGTGCGGCCGTCGCGGATCCCGGGGCCGACGCTGATGCAGATGCACCACACCTCGTGGATCTCGAGGCTGGTGCACACCGCGTGGCCGCCACCATGCCCCGCCCACCACCACCGCGAAAACCACGGCCTCCGCCTTCGCCGCAAACCTGGTGCTATTTCCACGCCAGGTTTGGCCACAAGGCGAGGAGTTGTCACCCGCCGTGCTCTTTCGGCAAGTCGGGAAACTGCCAAGCCGGCGCTCGGTAGCGGCCCTGAGCGTCGGCCATTCCGGCAGCCTCCTGTTTGTCACGGACACCTTGTCCGGGCGTCGCTTCCTCTGCGACACGGGGCGCACAGGTGAGCGTTATCCCCGCCTCCACATCCGACAAGCGAGCCGCGGGTCGGGGCCCCGCGCTGCTTGCAGCCAACGGTACGCCCATACGCACCTTCGGGAAGCGCTGCCTCTCCCTACGGTTCGGAGGGCAACGCTTTCAATGGACTTTCGTAACCGCTAGTGTCCCCATGGCACTGCTCGGTGCGGATTTCCTGTGTGCAAATGGGCTGTTGGTGGATGTTAAGAACAGGCGCCTCGTCCAGGCGGAAATGTTCAGCTCGCTGGCTTGCACGCTGAGCAGTTCGTTGGGCAGCTCCCTGAGCGGCTCACCGAGCGGCTCGCCAAGCGGCTTGCTGAGTGGTCCGATCCCGGCGAGGTTGGTTTGTACGCTCCCGGCAGCGGACGAGTTCACCCGCCTCCTAGCCAGCTTCCCGGCCCTCACGCGGCCCACCTTCTCGGCGGTGGCTGTCAAGCACGGGGTGGAGCATCACATCCCCACCGTCGGGCCACCGGTCTACGCCCGGGCCCGCCGCCTCGAACCAACGAAGCTCGCGGTGTCGAGAGCGGAGTTCGCTACGCTGGAGCGGCTGGGCATCGTACGGCGCTCCAAGAACACTTGGGCGTCGCCGCTACACATCGTGCCGAAGCCTGGCGGGGGATGGCGGCCGTACGGGGACTACCGCCGCCTCAACGATGCCACCACCCCCGACCGTTACCCGGTCTCACATCCAGGACTTTTCCGCCCGGCTGGCGAAAATGTGCTGCTTTTCGAAGGTGGACCTCATACGCGGCTACCACCAGGTCCCAGTCAGGCCGGAGGACATCCCGAAGACGGCCGTCATTACGCCATTCGGCCTTTTCGAGTTCCTTCGGATGCCCTTCGGTTTGAAGAATGCGGCTTAGGTGTTCCAACCTCTGATGGACAGCGTCTTGCGCGACCTGGATTTCGTCTATGTCTACCTGGACGACATCCTCGTCGCAAGCGCGTCCCGCGAAGAGCACCTCCGCCATCTCCGCACGCTCTTCGAACGCCTGGTCCAGCATGGCCTGACCGTGAACCCCGCCAAGTGCCGGTTCGGCGTCGCCGAGATCGTCTTTTTGGGGCACCACGTCACCAGGCACGGGGCCATCCCCTTACCAGCAAATGTGGAGGCGGTCAAGGGGTTTCCGCGCCCCCGCACGATCAGGGGGCTCCAGGAGTTCCTAGGCATGGTAAACTTTTACCACCGTTTCCTGCCCCGCATCGCCCAGCTCCTGCGCCCCCTGCACGAGGCCCTCCGGGGGAAGCCGGGCAAAGGTGATGTCGTTTGGACCGAGCAGATGGATGCGGCGTTTGCGGGCGCGAACCTCGCCCTGGTCAACGCCACCATGCTCACGCACCCGGCGCCCGATGCACCGATCGCCCTCACCACCGACGCGTCGGACTACGCGGTGGGCGCGGTGCACGAGCAATGGGTGCGTGGAGCCTGGCAACCGCTGGCGTTTTCAGCCAGCAGCTTCGCCCGCACGAACGCCGGTACAGTACCTTCGACCGCGAGTTGCTCGGGCTTCACCTGGCGGTCAGGCACTTTCGCCATCTGCTCGATGGCCGTTCATTCACGGCCTTCGTCGCCCACAAGCCCCTGGTCATCGCGATGGCCAAGGTCGCCGAGCCATGGTCGGCCCGGCAGCAGCGTCACCTCTCGGCCGTGTCCGAGTACACGACGTACATCCGGCACGTCGCGGGGAAGGACAACCCGGTGGCGGATTGCCTTTCCCGGGTCCGTCGCCCACGCGGTCCACCTCGGCATCGACTATGCCCGGATGGTGGCGGACCAGACCACCGACCCCGACGTCCAGGCCTTGCGGACCACTGTCATGGGCCTCCGCGTCACCGAGGTGCCGTTCGACGGCGCGGGCACGGCCCTCTTGTGCGACGTCTCCCTCGGGCGGCCTCGCCCCATCGTGCCCGCGGGCTGGCAGCGCCGGGTTTTTGACGCCATCCACGGCCTGTCCCACCCGGGCACGAAGGCCTCCCAGAGGCTGGTCGTCGACAAGTTCGTCTGGCATGGCCTCCGGAAGATCGGCCGCGATTGGAACAGGACGTGCCTCGCGTGCCAGCGCGCGAAGGTGCACCGCCACACCCAGGCCCCGTTGGCCCCTTTTACGGTGCCCGAACGTCGGTTCGACCACGTTCACGTGGACTTGGTGGGACCTCTGCCCCCCTCGCGGGGTTTCACCCATGTCCTCACCATGGTGGACCGCACCACCCGGTGGCCAGAGGCCGTGCCTTTGGTGGCGACGATGGCGGCGGACGTCGCGCAGGCATTCATCGCCACCTGGGTTGCCTGGTTCAGCGCCCCCTCGGACATCTCGTCCGACCACGGCCCCCATTTCACCTCAGAGTCCTGGGGGCCTTTCGCGCGGGAGCTCGGTGTCCAGCTGCACCGTACCACGGCCTATCACCCCCAGGCCAACGGCCTGTGCGAGCGTTTCCACCGCTCCTTAAAGGCCGCGCTCCGGGCCACCCTCCGCGACGGCGGCTGGGTCGACAGGCTCCCCTGGGTCCTGCTGGGCCTCCGGACGGCGCCCAAGGACGACCTGCGCGCATCCGTGGCAGAGTTGGTCTTCGGACAACCTCTGCGGGTGCCGGGCGAGTTCCTCCCCGACTCCACGGCACCATGGTCCTCGGCGAAGCAGCGCTCCACACTGCAGGAGACCGCCCAGAGGTTCGCCCCGGTGCCGACGGCGCACCACGGGCGCCCGCCAACGCACGTCGCCCCGGAGCTTCGCACGGCGGAGTACGTGTTCGTCCGACACGATGCCCACCGGACACCACTGTGGCCCCCGTACGACGGGCCCTTCCGCGTGCTGGAGACCGGGGCGAAGCACTTCACCCTGGACATCGGCGGTACTCCTGACCACGTGTCCGTGGGCCGCCTCAAACCGGCCCACCTCGACGTGGACCACCCCCCGCCAGTGGCTCAGCCCCCGCGCCGGGGCCGCCCCCCGGCGGGCGGACCCCCGGCACCGCCCAACCCGCCGGCACGCCGCCCCCCGGTCCCGCACCCATCCCAGGGGCAGCCGGTGGCATCCCGACATCCCAGACGCCGCTAGCCGCGCTTGTGTGCTTGTGAAACGTGACCAGGAAACGTTAAAATGCATTTGAGATGAAGTGTTGAGGTTGTGTTGAGGTTCCCCCACACCCCACCCCCCCCTCCTCCTCTCTCACCCCACCCACCTCCTCCGCTCACCCCACTCACCTCCTCCTCTCACACCACCCACCCACCCCTGTCACTCCACCCCAGCCCCCCCTCCTGCCCCCTCCCTCACCCCGCCCACTCTTCCACCATCACCCCGCTCACTCCCCCTCATCTCACTCACTCCCCCCTCATCTCGCTCACCCCACTTCCCCTCACCCACCCCTCCTCACCCCACCCACTCCTCCTCACCCCACCCACCCCTCTCCTCACCCCACCCACCCCTCTCCTCACCCCACGCACACCCTTAACTCCCCCCATTACCCCCAAACCTAATTTTTCCCCCGCAAAGCCTCACCACCCCCCCTCCCCATCCTGCATCCAACTACTGCCCTTCCCCCCACCCCTGCCCCATACAACGCCACCTCTCTTCCCCCCAACCCCCCTTCCAATCCAACTCCTCTTCCCCCTCTATCTCTAACAGTGTGGACCTCAAACATCCGAGGTCTCCGCTCCAAGCTAATAGACCTCCTAATCTAGGTCGCTGCTGATAAACGAGACGTCACCTGTTTAACAGAATCCTACCTCCCACAGGACGTCCCCAACCTCCCCAGTTACTGTCTCCCCTGATTTGATAGGCCTGAACCATGTCCTGGTGGTGGAGTTGCTCTTTACATTATTAATTAAATTTCCCACTCCCCTTGTACTGACCTTACGCCTCCCAACCCCAAGTAGTACCTCGAGCTGTGACTTACCTTCCACTCCCACCTCTTGTTTGTTTGTGTGGTGTGCCGTCCTCCTTTCAGTGACAACTCCATCTACATCCTTCTATCAGACAACGTGGACAAATTTTTAAACCCTCAGCCCAACTCTCTCTTCCTCATATGTGGCGAATTCAGTTGTCACCGTATAAGTAGGCTGGGTGTTGGTAACTTTCTCACCAACCATGGCTCTTCAGCCAAGGACTTCTGTGACTCCATGGGACTGACAATCTGTAAATGTTCCAACCCGGATTTCTCCCAATGTCAAATGTTGCCTTCTTGATTTGGTGATGCCTAACTTTTCCACAAATGTATCCTGCTCTTCCTCTGCTCCAATTGGTTCATTTAATCATGTGCTTGTGAAAGTCAATGCCGACGAGTCTGACAGTTCACTCAAGCATCCATCTCTCTTCAGGACTAGTCTCCTGTATCTACTACCCCTGATGTTAACTCACCTTGGGAATTCTTCCACAGAAACCTGCTCTCTCTCATGCACAGATTCATCCCATCTTGTCTTCAATTATCCTCCCCTTCTTCTTGCTCATGGTACCCTGAATCCTGTGGTGATGCAGTTGCTCTGAAACAGCTTGCCTTCTCTTCCTGTAAGGCAAATCCGACCGAAGACAATCTCAGTGCATTCCAAAAAGTTTGAAACAAATGTGTGTCTATATTACAAATCATCTGTCTATCTATCTTCTGTAAATAAATGCAAATTGAACTAGAACGGGCACTCGGTAGAGCGCATACCTTCGCCGCAGCTACTGTTCTGTACTTGGCATGGTAGTGTAGGGAACAGAACAACAAAAATACGATTTTGACCTTTTCGTGACCTTGACCTTGACCTTTGACCCGATTGCTCCCAAAATCTAATCAAATGTGTCCCGTATAATAACCAATCATCCCACCAAATTTCATGCAATTCGGTTGAATACTTTTTGAGTTATGCGATTAACATACACACACACACACAGACATACAAATAAATACACAGCGATCAAAACATAACCTTCCGCTTTTGCGAAGGTAACAATCGTGTCTGAACGGGGTAAATGTCTGAACCACAACACGTATTCGTCCGAGTCGTCACCTTAGTCCTAGCCGCCGTCCTAGTCCTGCCCTTGTACTGACCTTACACCGCACCCATACCAGCCTTACACCACACCCTACATCAAACAACCTTACACTATCCTAGCCGCCGTCCTAGTCCTGCCCTTGTACTGACCTTACACCGCACCCATACCAGCCTTACACCACACCCTACATCAAACAACCTTACACTATCCTAGCCGCCGTCCTAGTCCTGCCCTTGTACTGACCTTACACCGCACCCATACCAGCCTTACACCACACCCTACATCAAACAACCTTACACTATCCCAGCCGCCGTCCTAGTCCTGCCCTTGTACTGACCTTACACCGCACCCATACCAGCCTTACACCACACCCTACATCAAACAACCTTACACTATCCTACCTGCCATCCCAGTCATAGTTGTAGTCCTCATCACTGTCATATCCCTTGTCACCGCCCTAGTCCTAGTCCTTATCACCATTCTCGCCCTTATCCTCGCTGTCCTAAGCCTCATGGTTGGCCTAGACCAAGTCTCCATCCTAATCCTGGTCCTCGTCGCTATCCTACTCCTCATCGCCACCCTCGTTCTCATCACCGTCCTAGTCCTCCCACCTCCATCGATGTGTCGTTAATGGCGTTCTGTTCGACGTCCTCGTCCTGCTTCATGCTTTCACCATCTTACATTTCTTCCTTCAACTCCCCATTGTTCTCATCTCCGTCCTTCAATCCCACGCCGCCCTCATCCTTGTCATCTGCACTGAAATGAAGTAGACTACTGAGGAACCCATCCTTATGGATTGCAAACGAGTCAATCCCCCATTACAACCGTATTTTAGTCTGGCTTGTAGTACCCGTTACCACCAGGAGTGGGACTGTGCCATCCATATTTAAACTGAAAGATTGATGTCCTTCCCCTACCCTGAATACCCTGCATTAAGAATTATATTTACCACCTGAAACCTACCCATGCACTCCCCGATTACAACCACTAGTTTTCAACTTGTCTTATTTTATTTTATTTTATTTTATTTTTTATGTATACAAAGTCGAGGCTCGTGAAAGAGCTAACATTTATCAAACAAACAAATCAAACAAACAAGCAAACAAAGTATATAAAAAGGGGAGCGGTCGACAAGATGGGGAGAGAAGGGGAGGAAGCACACAAACACAACATTTGAGAGCAGGGACATCGGGAGATGTGTGGGAGGGAGAGGGCCTGGGGGGAGGCAGGATAGGTATAAAACGTAAGGCCACCAAGGACTTCCAGGAAAGAAGTCAAAAGTCACCTCAAAAAAGTGGATTTGGGGTGAAATTTGCGGGGGTAGAAAAGATCAAGGTTTTGGATTGGGGAAGATAAGAAATGGTGGTGAACAGCCGTTTTAAAGACCTGGAGGGAGGAGTGGGATTGAAGAGAGTGAGGGAGTTTGTTCCAGAGGCGGGAGAAAAGAGGAATGAAGGAGTGAAGGTGAGCAGAGAGTCTTGATTTTGGCAGTTTAACCATAAGAGGGTTGCAGGCAGATCTTGTGCGACCTGTAGGAATATTTGGGGGACAGAGCCCAGAGAGAGCTGGGGGAGCAACGCCGGAGAGGAGTCGGTAGAAGACGGAAAGACCACCAACCTGCCTGAGGTGAGTGAGTGAAAGGCCCTCGGAGATAGCGTCATCGCGGGAGATTCCAATGATTCTGAACGCTTTGGTTTCAACAGCGTGAAGACGAGCTAGGTGTGAGGCAGGAGCACCAGCCCAGAGGGGAGAGCAGTACTCCATTGAGCTGCGGATGAAAGCCTTGTATGTGGTGAGGAGCTCAGGTGTACCAAGGAAGGACTTCGCATCTCCCATGATCTTTCCTGGGAAAACCACATTTTAAAGCTGGCCTCCAAAGCCAGTCGCCGACAAAATCACTGACTGGGCAAACAAGTGGAACATGTCTTTCAATCCTGACAAATCTCACACTCTTACGATGTCTCTCCCAAAAGACCGACTGGACAACCCTCCCATCGGCGACTGGCTTTGGAGGCCAGCTTTAAAATGTGGTTTTCCCAGGAAAGATCATGGGAGATAGTGAGACCCAAAAGCTTGAGTGACAGAACTTCTTGGAGAGGATTATTCAGAAAGTAGATGGGAGGGTTGTCCAGTCGGTCTTTTGGGAGAGACATCGTAAGAGTGTGAGATTTGTCAGGATTGAAAGACATGTTCCACTTGTTTGCCCAGTCAGTGATTTTGTCCAGGTCTGCAGAGAGTGAGGAGGCTGCAGACTGCCGATCTGAGGGATGAGGAATGGAGCGGCAGAGAGTGGAGTCATCAGCAAAGAGATAGAGAGGATTTTCAAGAGAGTCAGAGAGATCATTGATGAAGACCAGAAAAAGCACAGGGCCCAGAACACTGCCTTGGGGGGAACTCCAGCCTGAACAGGAAGAGGAGATGAGAGAAACCCATTCAGGGCCACACGTTGACTACGACTAGAGAGGAAGTCCGCCAGCCATGCGTGGAGATTTCCATGGATACCAAAGGAGGAGAGTTTGGTGAGCAGAGTGGGGTGCCAGACCGTATCGAAGGCATGTGATATGTCGAGGGAGACAGCTCTAATTTCCTGTTTGGCATTGAGGACCTCCATCCATTGTTGAGACAGCAGCAGCAGCATGTCCAGAGTAGAGTGACCTGGTCTGAAACCAAATTGATGATCAGAGATCAAGCCATTGGAGAAGAGGAAAGATTTCATATCCGAAGCAATGATGGAATCCATGACTTTGCTGATAATTGGGAGAAGGCTGATTGGTCTGTAGTTGCTAGGATTAGTTTTTGCACCTTTTTTGTGCAAAGCGGTGATGTTGGCAGATTTCCAAGCAGATGGCAGTTGACCTTGAGCAAAAGAGAGGGTGAAGAGAACAGAGAGAGGGAGTGAAAGAGCGGAAGAACAGGATTTTAGGACCCGTGGGCTGATGCCGTCAGGTCCAGTTGCAGAATCAGAGTCGAGGGTTGACAGAAACTTTTCCACCTTGTTCCGTCCAGTTGTTCAGTCCTGAGTACATAGAAGTCATACAAACACTTCTGAAATTATAGTATTTTCATGTTCCCCTTTCTAGATGTTGTTTTGAGATTTTGTTTTTGTCACGTTGTTGAGTTTTTAATGGAATCTTTGTTTCATTTTTTTTTTCTTTTAGTTTGCACCTGGTCTTGCAGGGAAGTGCCCAAAAACATCAACATCATCTTTGAGAGCCATAAACATTCGATGGTTTTAGACGCTGTGCACATTAACACGGATGCGTTCCTTGTATGCCTCCTGCACGCTCTCAGCACAGAGAATGAAGAGGTTATGGGGCTCTGCATTGGTGAGGTGGGTTTTACAATTCCACACCGCCCATCATTGGGTTCTATCTAACCAACGCTTTCTCTTCCCAACTCTCTTAACCTTCTTCAGCTCGACCATCAACTCCATTCTTGTTTTCCTCTTCCCCTTCTCTTGGCCAACCCCAACACCCTCCTCTCCGAGTGAGGTTCAAATAACCCCCACGTCCTCTATCGCCCCCCCCCCATGATGTGTCCTCAAACTTCAACACCCTCCTTCCACCCCCATGTTGAATTTGGCAAACATAGTAAAAACGGCCTCTTTCCTACTCCCTAGTCCTCATTGCCATCCCATCCTCGTCTCGGCAAAACCTACAGCCATATTTCCCTCAAGGGGTTCAGTCAATCCTATCACCATGAGGGGCTGACCAAACCCATCACCATGAGGGGCTGACCAAACCCATATTCACCATGAGGGGCTGACCCAACCCATATTCACCATGAGCGGTTGACCCAACCAATATTCACCATGAGGGGCTGACCCAACCCATATTCACCATGAGCGGTTGACCCAACCCATATTCACCCTGAGGGGCTGACCCAACCCATATTCACCATGAGCGGTTGACCCAACCAATATTCACCATGAGGGGCTGACCCAACCCATATTCACCATGAGGGGCTGACCCAACCCATATTCACCATGAGGACCTGGCCCAACCAATATTCACCATGAGGGGCTGGCCCAAACCATATTCACCTTGAGGGGCTGGCCCAACCCATATTCACCATGAGGGGCTGACCCAACCCATATTCACCATGAGGGCTGACCCAACCCATATTCACCATGAGGGGCTGACCCAACCCATATTCACCATGAGGGGCTGACCCAACCCATATTCACCATAAGGAGCTGACCCAACCAATATTCACCATGAGGGGCTGGCCCAACCCATATTCACCATGAGGAGCTAACCCAACCTATATTCACCATGAGGGGCTGGCCCAACCCATATTCACCATGAGGACCTGGCCCAACCCGTATTCACCATGAGGGGCTGACCCAACCCATATTCACCATGAGGGGCTATCCCAACCCATATTCACCATGAGGACCTGGCCCAACCCATATTCACCATGAGGGGCTGACCCAACCCATATTCACCATGAGGGGCTAACCCAACCCATATTCACCATGAGGAGTGGCCCAACCCATATTCACCATGAGGGGCTGTCCCAACCCATATTCACCATGAGGGGCTGACTCAACCCATGTTCACCATGAGGGGCTGACCCAACCCATATTCACCATGAGGGGCTGACCCAACCCATATTCACCATGAGGACCTGGCCCAACCCGTATTCACCATGAGGGGCTGACCCAACCCATATTCACCATGAGGGGCTAACCCAACCCATATTCACCATGAGGACCTGGCCCAACCCGTATTCACCATGAGGGGCTGACCCAACCCATATTCACCATGAGGGGCTAACCCAACCCATATTCACCATGAGGGCTGACCCAACCCATATTCACCATGAGGGGCTGACCCAACCCATATTCACCATGAGGGGCTGACCCAACCCATATTCACCATAAGGAGCTGACCCAACCAATATTCACCATGAGGGGCTGGCCCAACCCATATTCACCATGAGGAGCTAACCCAACCTATATTCACCATGAGGGGCTGGCCCAACCCATATTCACCATGAGGACCTGGCCCAACCCCTATTCACCATGAGGGGCTGACCCAACCCATATTCACCATGAGGGGCTATCCCAACCCATATTCACCATGAGGACCTGGCCCAACCCATATTCACCATGAGGGGCTAACCCAACCCATATTCACCATGAGGAGTGGCCCAACCCATATTCACCATGAGGGGCTGTCCCAACCCATATTCACCATGAGGGGCTGACTCAACCCATGTTCACCATGAGGGGCTGACCCAACCCATATTCACCATGAGGGGCTGACCCAACCCATATTCACCATGAGGACCTGTCCCAACCCATATTCACCATGAGGGGCTGACCCAACCCATATTCACCATGAGGGGCTAACCCAACCCATATTCACCATGAGGACCTGGCCCAACCCGTATTCACCATGAGGGGCTGACCCAACCCATATTCACCATGAGGGGCTAACCCAACCCATATTCACCATGAGGAGTGGCCCAACCCATATTCACCATGAGGGGCTGTCCCAACCCATATTCACCATGAGGGGCTGACCCAACCCATATTCACCATGAGGGGTGAATGTATTTATGTATTTATTATGTATTTATTTTGTGTATATACAGCCCAAAAAATGGGAATTCCTATTTTTGCATGGGGGAAAATTCATCACTGATGTGGCACCCCTAAATATTATTGGATTCCATTCAAATTTGGTGTGGTTTCGTTTGACACCAAAAGGAACAAAACTAGACCATGTCCCGGAGAAAATCTGCATTTTGATTTTTTGAAGCCCACCCTAAATTATATATATATATATATATATATATATATATATATATATATATATATATATATATATATATATATGTATATTGTTGGGGATTTGGGAATTGTGTGTGTAATTTGATGTAAAACTTGTTGTAAATATCACCCTCTGTCGTATAAAGATCAAAGGTCGTCTGTAGTTAGGCCATCGCACACACGTAGCGAATCATAAAGTTCCCCCTCATTAGTGATGTCCTTAGTACATGTCAGTATAAGGCTCTGTGGTCCACTAATTCATTGCGTTGCATCAATTAAATAAGATAGATCCCCTTTCATATCCCAAAGTTTCCATTGCCAACTGCATTGGGCGGTTGTCTGCAATTGCCGCCATTGAGCATGTGCTCTGTTCGAGGAAGAAAGGCGTGTCTCCCCCTCATCATAGAGGGGAGGAGTGAGCCAGCCCCGAACAACCAACCAAGAACCAGGGGTTTGGCTTTGAGAGGGCGTGGAGAGAACGATCGCGAAGGTTTGAGGGTGTGGTCAATATAACCCGCGGCGGGACGCCCCCACCGGAGATGAGATACGAGGAAGAAGGCAGATGAACCGGTGGAGAGCACGCGGCGCATGAGGCGGAGGAATCCCTGAAAGAGCACGCGACGCAGCGGCACGCAGCAGCTTCAGCCACGGGTTTCAACGGCAGTATCGACCGTGGCCACGAAGGCACGCGCCGTGCGAGACCGATCAAGAGGGCGGCGGCTGCGCCCTCCCGGCACGACCGTACTTCGGTTCGAGCTGATCCTTCCTCTCCCTCCAGCCAATCCACTCTGCAATTCCCCATTCGTGTCAGTCTGATTGTTCGTCTGTCTTTCATGTTGTCTTGGGGTTTATAAGTAAGACTGTATAGTTAAGTTAATGATTGCACTATGTCTCCTGCTCGTTCCATTGCCTTGTAAATCGCATTTCCTTTCCTTTCTGCTTAGTTGTGTGTAAATAGTAATAAATCCTGTTATTCCCTACTTTGTCTTCTTCTTCTTCATGCTCATTCGGTCGCTTTAGAGGTTTCCATAATTGCACACCTGTGGCACGATTTGGCCAACGAATAAGGATCGGGTTTAGTTTCTTGTTAA
The DNA here is from genome assembly GCF_964187855.1 of Myxine glutinosa. NCBI lineage: Eukaryota > Metazoa > Chordata > Myxini > Myxiniformes > Myxinidae > Myxine > Myxine glutinosa. Next base: position 53,186,787 of record NC_136273.1, on the reverse strand, counting down.
TAGTTCGTGCCACGGTTGCTAAAACCGCTCGGCAATTAACATCTGTCCGCGGTCGCGAACGGGGTTGTGCACCCGCCTTTCCGGAGGGGGCTGTGCAGCGTCAGGGACCACGTCGGTCAGTCATAGACGAGGGGATTAATCCCCCCCTCGATAAGGGGAAACAGAGGCCGACGTTGGGTTCCATAACAATTGGTGTCAGGAGTGTCGGATTCGGACCTGAAGTGCGTTTAACGCACTCAAATTACGGGTGGCCCAAAATTTAATTTAAAAACATCCTAAATTTAAAATCGTGCCATGGATGGTCAAGGCGACCGGATGCCGGTGGGAGAGATAGGAGGGGTAGAAGCGACCCAGGACCATGGGGAGGATTTGGGAGTAAGGGAGGAAGACAATACGCATGTGGTTGTGGGGGTTTCAGGCGCACAAAATGGTGCCTCGCACGTGGCTGCGGTAGCCGCGCCCGCTGCACAAATAGGGGGAATGGATGTGCGGGACCTCATGGCGCAGATTAATGCAGCCATACTAATGGGGAATATGGGATTGAGAAATGAATTGAGGAATGACATGGGAAACCAAATTGGAGGTTTGGAAAACAGAATGGGGGAGCGATTGGAAAATCAAATCGGGGGGCTCGGAAGCAAATTTGAGGGGCTCGGAAGCAAATTGGAGGGACTCGGAGGCAAATTTGAGGGATTCGGAAGCAGATTAGGGGACAAACTGGGGGGCATCGTTGGCCAAGCCAAAGAAATTAATGAGGGACTGGTGAGGGACAGAGCCGCATATGAGGTAAGGGAAGCGGAGAGGGACATTGACCGCAGGTTGGGCGAGCAGGTCCCAAGGGTGCACGACGAGGTAAAGCAGGTCGAGAAGCACGGGTTGAGCGAGTTGGAGCAAAGCACAGCCGGGTGGAGCGGGATAGAAATCGTGACACGGGGTGTGAAAAACCCGACGGCCGTCGAATTGGACAGGGCAAATTCAGGTGCAGCGACGGAAAATGATTTAATTCAGAATGAATTGGTTATAGTTGGATTTGAAATTGAAAAGACGATGGAGGTAGCCCAGGAATTGAAGGAAAAGATGGAAAATGTGCAAAGTCCCTGCTCACATCACGATGCTGTGTTTAATAACCAAAATGAAAGTTTGCAGGTGGTGAAGGAATGAGGAAGAGGAAGCGCCCAGGTGAGTCGGACTGTATATGGCACGAAAGGATTTTTTGTGCGCTTAGGATCGCGAAAGCACACGGGGGTTCGTGGAAGGTCCTTTGTGTGCTGTGTTAAAGCGAATGGCGCGCATGTGAAGAAAAGGTGTGTGAAGGTGAACGGTGCGCGTGTACGAATGGCGTCTGAGCGCGAGTGTGTTTCCAAAAGTGAGGATGAGTGCACAACAAAGTGTGAAAGTGAGGATGAGTGCACAACAGAGTGTGAAAGTGAGGATGAGGGCACAACAGAGTGTGAAAGTGAGGATGAGTGCACAACAGAGTGTGAAAGTGAGGATGAGTGCACAACAGAGTGGGAAAGTGAGGGTGAGTGCACAACAGAGTGTGAAAGTGAGGATGAGTGCACAAAAGAGTATGTGAGCATTATGAGTAGACCTGAGTTTGTGCGAGGGGAGAATGCACGAGCGAGTGCTGTGACAAAGCGTGTGGGATATACGAGCGGTGTTGGAGCGCCGTGTTTGAAGAGTGTGAAAGGGGTCGCGTATGGATGCGAGCATGCGAGTAAGGCATCGACGTTAAACAGAGCAGCGGTTAGATCGACTTTTAGCCGAAGCGAGCCTGCGGTTCGTGCCGGGCAAAGCAATCGGTCCGGGTCAAGGGCAGGTAGGAGGAAGCGGAACGGCGCCCCCTATTGGTGGTGGCGTTCCACCCGGGCAAGGTTGGCCCATCGCGCTTGGGAGCGAAGGGCCCTTCGTAGGGATGGTGCTTTAAACCTCGGCCCAAGCATGCCTCCTCCTCAGAGTCGTGAATGCCGGATGGACTCAACCTGCAGCGACCAAACCACCCGAATGCATTGCTCGGCTGTGCAAAGCCGGGCTGTGTAATAATGTAACGACGCACCGAGGCTCAGATATAGTGGACTGTGATGATAATAGGGTTTTGATTCGAAATTTTTGATTGGCTGAAATTGGATGGGCCAAATTGATAGTGGGAGATACCCGATGTGATGGGATGGCAACTCTGTCATCTCTCACAGCGGGGGCCAAGGAGCAGCAATAGTTTTATGGGGTTTGGCAGTGAAAACTAGCCCGGGAGGGTTAGGATAATGTATAGGGACCTTGAGATTGACCATAGGTAACTGGAGATTTAAGTAGCGACATTGGACAGGTAGTGGGGACGCAGAGAGATTAGTTTGGATTATAACAACGAGGGAGCGTAATAGTTTAAAGGGGCGACGGGGAAGCGCGAGTTTCAGAGGGGAGTAGTTAGATAAGATGATGCCGTGTGTTTGAGGATCAAAAGTGTATCGAGCAGTGTATGAGTGAGTAATAGTGATTGAGTGTGTGTGTTGAGCAAATGGTCCTGGAGGAAGGAGGGTGCAGATGGCACCAGGTGTGATTGCACAGGTGTGCAAGTGAACAGGTGTATGGAAAAGTGTATGAGTGAGAGGTGATTGGGAGTTGTATTGAGCGTGGAGGTGTATGGAGCAGAGTATGAGTGAGTGGGTGGTTGTGTGTTGTGTTGAGCGAATGGTCCTGGAGGAAGGAGGGTGCAGGAAGCACCAGGTGTGATGGCACAGGTGTGCAAATACAGGTGTATGCAGAATGGGTGTGTGGAATACATGGAGTATGGAATATATGGAGTATGGAATGGATGGTCGTGGAGTGAGTATGGTGGAAACTATGGAGTGGAGTGGATGGTGCGAAGGTGTGGATGGGGGAAAGGAGGATGGACCCCATCACGAATACCCGGGGAGGGTAGTCTAAGAGTTAGGTAGAGGGAGTAGGTAAATTGTGGTTGGATATTGGCATCTGTGGTGCGTGGTGGAAGAATGGTGTTTGGATGGGTGCATTAGTGTCGTGGAAATGACTGGGCGTGTGGCCTGTTAGTGTGTGTAGTTGGTTGGGCACTCCACCACTGTTAGGATGTCGGCCAGGTGAGGCCGCAGGTGGGCTCTGGGAGCCGGTAGAGTTGTGGATGGGGCCCGAGGATCCGGAGGACGGACCCGGGTAGCCCAGTGCCAGAGAGGGCACCGAGTGGGGAGAGCGCCAGAGGGCCTTCCCCAGGTAGATAGGTTAGGGTGAGGAGCAGGTAAGCTCGGAGGCAACTACAGTGGTGGAGGTGTGCAGGTGGGTAGACCTGCTGGGAGAGCCACACGACCCAGTCCGGAAATTGTGCAAAGGCACAGGGAGTTGAATCGGGGGAGTGAGACCCCAAATTGATGAAGCACCACTGTTTGGTCAATGGGAATTGGTTCTTAAAACCGCATAGAGTAAGATGGCCAATGGTTTTGCAGGGAAAGACCCCGGGTAGTGTAAAGTGTGTTAAAGTCATTTAGGAAGTAGTTAGGATTAAGAATCTCCTCGCACCATCTACATCCACTCACCTGAGGTGACAAAGCTCCACACCATGCCATGTTTTATTATTTTTGTGCAAATGTTTGGATTGTGAGATGCATCATGACGTGGGTGTGACATTGTGTGATGTTCCATCTCTCCCTCCTTATGAGGATTGATGATGAATTGGTGATGGCAAATTTGATTAGATAATGGGATTGTGACGAATTTGGTATAGGGGAAATAGGGGGGAGGACGAGACGTAGTGACGAATTTGTAAATGTGTAGGTTTTTGTAAATATGGGGTAAGGGCAAGGGTAGAGTAGGTAACAGGGGGGGTGACGTACGGTAGGGACGAGCTTTTCTCCGCTCAGTCTCCAGACGCACCTCACCTTGCATTGCCTTGTTTGATGTGTACCCTTGTGACCTTACCCCTCGCTCACCTGTCTTCTGTTCCCCTGTCTCCCACCCGAGGACTGTGCTCTCTGGGCACCGAGGGGAGCATGCGGGAGTCCGCCATGGTGTGCCAGAACTTCCGCAACCAGCATGCATTGCATTGATGCACCACTTATGGACTGCCGTCTTGCGGCCAAGCACCACTTTATGGACCCCACGTTTTGGGGCCTGGCACCTCTGCTGGAACCGGCCACGATGGCCCAGGGTCTTGCTTGCGGACCTCGGCAAGGTGGCACCTATGCCAAACAGGTGGACCACCCTTAGTTGGCCCCTGTGGCCCTAAATAAAAATGGACACGTTTTGTGCACTTCATTTTTTATTTCCAAATAGGCCGCATGAAGAAAAGAATTGAAAGATGACATCAGGAAAAACATCGGCCCAGCAGCGAAGAGGAAGGCCACCACCAGTTGTTTTTCTTTTTGTGAATCATTATTATGAACTGGTGACTTTTGCACCAAATGGTGCTTTTGGGGCTTTTGGTGTTTTGGTGCTCTCTTTATAGTACTGGTGCGTCGATGCAATGCGTGCTGTCTCCTCCCTCCCAACAGGAATTTCCTTTTTGTTTCCTCAAAAGAACAATCACAGGTCCTGGGTTGCGTTTTGTGAATAGTCAAAATAATGTAAATGTAAATAATGCTCCCCCACCGTAAATGTTTAGTTTGAAATTAATTCCGCAATTCGGTTAGCTGTGGGTGTGAACTGTTAGGCAGGGTGCAACGCAATTAGCAGGACATATTAATTCGTGTTTTAAGATTGTCGCACTCAGGGTCAGGTTAATTGTAGAGGGTTACTACACCTGCGTGTCACACTAAAGGTAAAATTTTCGGGCTGGGTCGTCCCTTAAGGAAGGAGGGTGCAGTGTTGGGGATTTGGGAATTGTGCGTGTAATTTGATGTAAAACGTGTTGTAAATATCACCCTCTGTAGTATAAAGATCAAAGGTCGTCCGTAGTTAGGCCATCGCACACACGTAGCGAATCATAAAGTTCCCCTCATTAGTACATGTCAGTATAAGGCTCTGTGGTCCACTAATTCATTGCGTTGCATCAATTAAATAAGATAGATCCCCTTTCGTATCCCAAAGTTTCCATTGCCAACTGCATTGGGCAGTTGTCTGCAATTGCCACCATTGAGCATGTGCTCTGTTTCGGGGAAGAAAGGCGTGTCTCCCCCTCATCATAGAGGGGAGGAGTGAGCCAGCCCCGAACAACCAACCAAGAACCAGGGGTTTGGCTTTGAGAGGGCGTGGAGAGAACGATCGCGAAGGTTTGAGGGTGTGGTCAATATAACCCGCGGCGGGACGCCCCCACCGGAGATGAGATACGAGGAAGAAGGCAGATGAACCGGTGGAGAGCATGCGGCGCATGAGGCGGAGGAATCCCTGAAAGAGCACGCGACGCAGCGGCATGCAGCAGATTCAGCCACAGCAGCTTTGGGTTTCAACGGCAGTATCGACCGTGGCCGCGAAGGAACGCGCCGTGCGAGACCGATCAAGAGGGCGGCGGCTGCGCCCTCCCGGCACGACCATGCTTCGGTTCGAGCTGAACCTTCCTCTCCCTACAGCCAATCCACTCTGCAATTCCACATTCGTGCAAGTCTGATTGTTCGTCTGTCTTTCATGTTGGCTTGGGGTTTATAAGTAAGACTGTATAGTTAAGTTAATGATTGCACTATGTCTCCTGCTCCTTCCATTGCCTTGTAAATCGCATTTCCTTTCCTTTCTGCTTAGTTGTGTGTAAATAGTAATAAATCCTGTTATTCCCTACTTTGTCTTCTTCTTCTTCATGCTCGTTCGGTCGCTTTAGAGGTTTCCATCATTGCACACCTGTGGCACGATTTGGCCAACGAATAAGGATCGGGTTTAGTTTCTTGTTAATAGTTCGTGCCGCGGTTGCTAAAACCGCTCGGCAATTAACATCTGTCCGCGGTCGCGAACGGGGTTGCACACCCGCCTTTCCGGAGGGGGCTGTGCAGCATCAGAGACCACGTCGGTCAGTCATAGACGAGGGGATTAATCCCCCCTCGATAAGGGGAAACAGAGGCTGACGTTGGGTTCCATAACAATATATTGTTACAGGTCGCGGACAGGTGTTATAGACCGAGCGGTGGTGTAAGACCGCGACCTAACAAACTTACCCGATTCCACCCGAACTTTGGCCGTATCGCACCCTAGCTGCTCAATGAGGGAAAAGACAGAAACGACGCAATGTAAAGAGGAAAACGAAGGCCAAGAAAGGTTTGAAATACTACTACATTTATTTACTATTTACACACAAGCAAAAAGAAGCAATTAAGTTTATTTACAACACATAAGACGCAGGTGACACAGTGCAAATACTAGCTTATCTACAGGCTTAACTTATCCCAGGACAGAACAAACAGAACGCTGACTCACGTGGGGAATGCCAGGAATGGCAGAAGGTGGATGGCTGGAGGGAGAGGAAAGGTCCAAGGGGGTCTTGCAGCTCAATGGTGCGTTTAGCAGCCGCCGTTCCTTTTCGGCCCTGCTCCAAACCGCCGTTCAGGCCCCCTTTGGCTGCCGGGTGTCGCTGCTGCTGCCGCCTCCACTTGCCTTGCCAGGCCTTGTCCCACTCGTCTGGTCCAACCCTCAACTCTTTCTTGGTCCCTCACTCTTTACCACCACTCTCTTGACGACCAACTCAGACCAACTCAGACCTCTACTGGCAACCGACTCACTCCAACTCCTTGTGACCAACTCTTTGTGCATCCCTGACCAACTCCTTGTGCATCCCTGACCAACTCCTCCTCACCACTTCCGTTTTTGCGCCTCTTATAGCGCCTCCAGCGATTACGCCCCCGGTGTTTTGGACACGCCCATCGGGGGTGCTCACCTCGGCCCTGGTTGGTCGCGCGACCCTCGGGCTCCGCCCTGGATGATGACGGGCGGGCGTGCCCCTCCTCCCCTCTGACGAGGTGGAGACACGCCTTTCTTCTCCGACTCAAAGCCCCATGGTCAATGGTGGTTATTGGAGGGGAGGTGATTGGGAATCGAGGGCTCAGCAATGACGAGAGGGGATGTAATATGAAATGGGGATTTTGGGGATGGGAAGGAAAGGGGATCTATTCTCTTTCACTGGTGCAATGGAGTACTTTCAATTAATGGGAGACACAGCCTTATCCTAAAACACAGAATAAGATATAACTATCGAACATGGATATTCTATGATTGGCTGACGTGTATGCTTGTGGACTATGGGACGCCCTTTTGGTCTTTACACAGCTCCGGAGGCAGGAGGCACAGAATAACAACAACAACAATAATAATAATTCACACCAATTTACCACAATACAACACAATCAAAAAAATACAGTCCTCATCTCCGCAACACTGCACCCTCCTCCTCTTAGGTACGTCCCGGGCCTACAACTTTTATTTTTAGTGTGACACGTAGGTGTAGTTCCCTCTATTTTTAACCTGACCCTGAGTGCGACAGTTTTAAAACATAAATAAATGTGTCCCGCTGCTCCATTGCACCCTGCCTAACAGACTTACGCCCACAGTTAACCGAATTGCGGAATGGTCTTCAAACTATACACTGACGGTGGGGAGCATTATTTACACTGACGCTAATTTTATTTACAAAACTAACCCAGGACCTGTAATTGTTCTTTCTGGGGGGAGACAGTCTGCTCTGCATCAATGCACCATTAAAGCACCCAAAACCGCACCAATACACACCCAAGCACCAATCGGAGCAGTCACCATTGTTCAATGAATAAAAATAAATTCAACAACCCCTAACCCTGCAGGTGTCTCTTGCTCTTCGGCTCCCTCTGCTGGTTATTATTATTTGTCTTCCAGATGTTGTCATTCTTTTGCTTTGCTTACTGGCGGCCTATTTTCAATAAAGTGTGCCCAATGTGTCCTTTTTATTTGCTTTATTTATGGCCCACAGGGCCGACTATTGTGGTTCACCTGTGGGGCATCGGTGCCCTGTGGCCAAGGTCCGCCAGCAAGATTTCGGGCCCTCTTGGCCGGTTCCAGCAGAGGGGCCATGCCCCAAACCATGGGGTCCATAAGTGGTGCTCGGCCACAGACATGTGGTCCATTTAATGTGGTGCATCGAGGCAGACAGCTGGTTCTGGGAATTTCGGGCGCACAATGGCCGACCCATGCCCGCTCGCCTCGGCGCCCAACGGCGCACAGGTCATGTGGGAGACAAAAGAAAGACAATTGAGCGAGGGGTAAGGTCACAAAGGTACACGTCAAAAAGGCAATGCAAGGCGAAATGCGTACGGAGGGCGAAGTGAGAAAGCTCGTCCCTACCGTACGTCACCCCCCTGTCACCTAGCCCACCCTTGCCCTTACCCCATATGTACAAAACCTACACATTACCAATTCGTCACTACTGTCACGTCTTCCCCATATTTCCCCTATACCAAATTCGTCTCCACAATCCCTCTACTTCAAAAATTTGCCATCACCAATTCATCATCAATCCTCATAAGGAGGCAGAGATGGAACATCAAAGCACAATGTCACACCCACGTCATGATGCGTCTCACAATCCAAACATTTGCATCATAAAAATAATTAAACCATGGCATGGTGTGGAGTACCTGTCACCTCAGGTAAGTGGATGCGGATGGTGCGAGGAGATCCTTCATCCTAACTACTTTCTAAATGACATTAACACACTTTACACTACCCGGGGTCTTTCCCTGCCAATCCATTGGCCACTTACACTATTGGTTCTAAAAACCAAATTCCCATTGACCAAACTGTGGTGCTTCTCAATTTGGGGTCTCACTCCCCCGATTCATCTCCCGGTGCCCTCGCACAATTTCTGGGCTGCGACGTGTAGCTCTCCCAGCAGGTCTACCCACCTGCACACCTGCACCACTGTAGTTGCCACCCGAGCTTACCTAGCTCCTCACCCTAACCTAACTAACTGGGGACAGCCCCTCTCCTGGCTCTGTCACCCCATGGTGCCCTCTGGCACTGGGCTACCCGGGTCCGTCCTCCGGATCCTCGGGCCCCATCCACAACAACTACTACCGGCTCCCAGAGCCCACCTGCGGCCTCACCTGGCCGACATCCTTACAGTGGTGGAGTGCCCAAACCAACTACACACACTAACAGGCTACACGCCCAGCCATTTCCACAACACTAATGCACCCATCCAAATACCATTCTGTCACCCGCACCACAGATGCCAATATCCAACCACAATTTACCTGTACCCTCTACCTAACACTTACACTACCCGCCCCGGGTATCCGTGATGGGGGTCCACTCTTCCCCCATTCACACCTTCGCACCATCCACTCCACTCCACAATTTCCACCATACTCACTCCACGACCATCCATTCCAATACTCCATACCATTTATTCCATACACCTGTCCTCCATTCACCTGTCGTTGCACACCTGTGCAATCTCACCTGGTGCCACCTGCACCCTCCTCCTCTTCCTGGACCATTTGGTCAACACAACACGCATCACCATCACTTACTCATACGCTGCTCCATTCACCTGTTCAGTTGCACACCTGTGCAATCACACCTGTTCCATTCTCACCTGTTCAATCCTCACACACACGGCACCATCTCAGCTAACTACTCCCCTCTGAAACTTGCGCTTCCCAGTCGTCCCTTTAAACTATTGCGCTCCCACGTCATTATCATCCACACTAATCTACCTGCGTCCCCACTACAGGTATCAGTCACTAACTAAACTTAACGTCACCTAATGTCAATCTCTTCTAGATCCCTATCATTATCCAAGGCCTCCCTCGGCGAGCTTACACTGCCATCCCATAAACTATTGCGCATTTGCCCCAACATGAGGGATGGTGGATTTGCCATCCCACCACATCGGGGGTCTCTCACTATCAATTTTGTTCGTCCAGATTCCAACCAATTCAAAAATTTCCCATTTACTACCAATTCTACCCACTATTATAAATTTCGTATCGAATCACTCCTATCATCATCACAGTCCGTCTACTTATTACATCCTCTCGGTGCGCCAATTCCCTTCTACAGCTCGGCTTCGTACAGCCGAGCAATGAACGCGGGCTCTTTTGTGCCAGCGGCTGGATACGTCCCGCATTCGGTGCAGGGACGGAGGCTTACCCGGGCCGAGATCCCACGCACCACCTCGGCGTGGAGCCATCCAATGTCCCGATCTCGACCTGCCGGCACGTCTCAATAGAAAGTGGTCGCCATGACGACCCTTCCTATCGGGCTGCCCGCTCCGCCTAGTGGAGCCCGGACGCGGCCGCTCCACGCGAGGCCCAGCGTGGATCGCGCACGGCGGTCCTTTCGAACCCGCCGTGGCTCGGACCCCCGCTGGTTCTCGCGGCACGCGAAGCTGCCCGACGCGCACCGAGGGCCCGATTCGGCTATAAGTCGTTCTAACTTCTAACCTGGTTACCGTCGATGCTTCACCTGCAGGCTTACATGCATACGCTACCCCTTTCTTGCTCATACATACAGCCGTTTCCATGCTCCTCGTCGTACCTTCTCTTACACACCCAGGTACACTCATTCCGCTCACCGACTTGGTCACACACCTGACCACCGAACACTTTGGCACACATTCGTCGCTCGCACACCTCACTAACACACCTCTTCGCGCCCCCTCCTCGGTCACTTCCTCTGTGACAATCACAGGTGTGCTCTTATTCGCACACCCAACCACGTGCCTCACTACCAACTCAAATGTGCCTTCCCACACACGCTCTACCATTCCAGGTGTGCATCCTTCCATTCCAGGTGTACATCCTCGCTCACCTGTCACAACCAACTCACGCTCCGTTTCACTCTCACTACTCTCACCTCCACTCTTGACAGCGCACTCACCCTTACTCTCGACGGCACACTCTTTCCTCATGCACCCGTCCGTTACACACCTTTCTCGCGCACACCCTCCCGTTACATCCTCTGTAACACTCTCCACAGGCGTACACTTCCTCGTTACATCCTCTGTAACACTCACCACAGGTGTACACTCTCTCGTTACTTCCTCCGTAACACTCACCACACCGCGCTTCCATGTACCCCCTCGCACACGCGCTTCGACCAACTCACTCTTGACGGCACACTCACTCCTTGGCGTGCACTTTTTCCTCACACACCCCATGGTCGGACATTCTCGCACACCTCCTTTTTTACACACCTGACCTGTCACACACTTCACCAACGGCCTCTCACGAACACCCGGATCCAAACCAATCCCCAAGCCAACTGAAGCTTTCCTCACATCATATATATTGCCACTCACCTCCGTACCTCGTCGCACCTCCTCTGCCACCTGCAAACTCTTTATTTGGTTAGTAAGCATCACACCATGAGTTGAGCACCGACCTTGCACATATTCCATCACCTCCTCCTTTATCTCCCTCTTAGTTTCCCTCCGTCTCTTCTTAATTTCACTCACCTCTTCTTCCACTTCCTCTAATTTTTGTTTAACCTCTTTTATTTCTCGGTGCGCCCCCTCTATCTCTTCCTCCATCGCTACTTTAACCGTTTCTATGTGCGTCCTTACCTCCCGGTCCTTCGTCTCCATTACTTCTGTCACCTCGTCCACCCTCATTGTCAGTTCCTCCCTTACCATCTGACATTGCCTCTGCGTCGCTATTAATTCGTTTTTAATTTCTTTTTGTGTCGCCTTCAACCCTCCTAGTACCGCAGTGTTCTTTTGAACCTGCTCCACTAACTTCGTTTGTCCCTCTGTCAGCTGTTCCACCTCCTCCGTCAGACCCTCTATTCCCCCCTGTAACTTTGCCGTATTATTTCTCACTTCTTTCTCTATACGCTTTTCGCCTCGCTTTACCTCCTCGCGTAGCCCCGAGACCTCCTCACTCACCCCTCGTCGTATTTCCTCCATCTGGTTCCCCATCTGTTCGATTTCCCGGGCGGATTGTTCCCCTATTTCCCGCAATTTGTCCTCCATCCTATTTTCTAACCCCATTAACCCATTTTTCACCCCCTCTAACTGATTCTCCTGGGGCAACCATTCTGTTTTCCACCCCCGTTAACCCATTCTTTACCTCTTTTATCCCGTTGTCTAACCCCTCACCGGTACCCCTCGCTTCGTCCCTCATTACCCCCATTTGGTTTCCCATTACCCCCAATTGCTCACTCTGAGCATCCATCCGGTTCCCCATTACCCCCATTTGGCCCCCTATCCTGTTTTCCATCCCCTTGAAATTATCGTCTGTTTTTACCATAAAGGCCATCATCTGTTTCATAAACAGGTTCAAATCCATTGGCATCTCGGGTTCGACTACCGCGACCATGGGCGTGGCTAAATTTGGTGCCGCTGTAACCACGTGCGCGAGAGCGCCATTTTGTGCACCTGATACTCCCGCAACCACATTGCCATTTTTCTCCTCCCTTTCCTCCACATACATTTGATCCTGGGTCGATTCTACCCCGTCTATCTCTCCCACCGGCATCCCGTCGCCTTGAACAGCCATGGCGCGATTTCAAAATTCGGGCTTTTGCTTTAAAACAAAACAAATTTTGTCCGCTCCAAATTTTGACCAAAATTTTTTTTTCTCTATTCGTTTTAAAAATTTGGTTCGGGCCTCGAATCCCACTCCCAGACACCAATTGTTACAGGTCGCGGACAGGTGTTATAGACCGAGCGGTGGTGTAAGACCGCGACCTAACAAACTTACCCGATTCCACCCGAACTTTGGCCGTATCGCACCCTAGCTGCTCAATGAGGGAAAAAGACAGAAACGACGCAATGTAAAGAGGAAAACGAAGGCCAAGAAAGGTTTGAAATACTACTACATTTATTTACTATTTACACACAAGCAAAAAGAAGCAATTAAGTTTATTTACAACACATAAGACGCAGGTGACACAGTGCAAATACTAGCTTATCTACAGGCTTAACTTATCCCAGGACAGAACAAACAGAACGCTGACTCATGCGGGGAATGCCAGGAATGGCAGAAGGTGGATGGCTGAGAGGGAGAGGAAAGGTCCAAGGGGGTCTTGCAGCTCAATGGTGCGTTTAGCAGCCGCCGTTCCTTTTCGGCCCTGCTCCAAACCGCCGTTCAGGCCCCCTTTGGCTGCCGGGTGTCGCTGCTGCTGCCGCCTCCACTTGCCTTGCCAGGCCTTGTCCCACTCGTCTGGTCCAACCCTCAACTCTTTCTTGGTCCCTCACTCTTTACCACCACTCTCTTGACGACCAACTCAGACCAACTCAGACCTCTACTGGCAACCGACTCACTCCAACTCCTTGTGACCAACTCTTTGTGCATCCCTGACCAACTCCTTGTGCATCCTGACCAACTCCTCTCACCACTTCCGTTTTTGCGCCTCTTATAGCGCCTCCAGCGATTACGCCCCCGGCGTTTTGGACACGCCCATCGGGGGGTGCTCACCTCGGCCCTGGTTGGTCGCGCGACCCTCGGGCTCCGCCCTGGATGACGACGGGCGGGCGCGCCCCTCCTCCCCTCTGACGAGGTGGAGACACGCCTTTCTTCTCCGACTCAAAGCCCCGTGGTCAATGGTGGTTATTGGAGGGGAGGTGATGGGAATCGAGGGCTCAGCAATGACGAGAGGGGATGTAATATGAAATGGGGATTTTGGGGATGGGAAGGAAAGGGGATCTATTCTCTTTTACTGGTGCAATGGAGTACTTTCAATTAATGGGAGACACAGCCTTATCCTAAAACACAGAATAAGATATAACTATCGAACATGGATATTCTATGATTGGCTGACGTGTATGCTTGTGGACTATGGGACGCCCGTTTGGTCTTTACACAGCGCCGGAGGCTGGAGGCACAGAAGTTATCTACATATATTGTTGTTGTTGGATACTAATTGGTACCACAATACAACACAATGCAAAAATAGTACAGGCCGCATCTCCGCAACAATATATATATATTGTGATGAGTATATAGAGTAGTATTATATATATTAGTAGTATATATATCTCTATATATAAAGGAGGAGTGTCTGTGTGTGTGTGTGTGTGTGTGTGTGTGTGTGTGTGTGTGTGTGTGTGTGTGTGGTGTGTGTGTGTGTGTGTGTCTGTGTGTCTGTCTGGATGTCCGCTTATAACTCAAGAACTACACATCGGAGAAAAATTTTAGACACAGATTCGGAATCACCATAAAATCCTGGTGGTTATAGGCTTCTCTGTATTTTAATATGAATGGTTTAAAAAACCGCGCCAGCTGCAATTCCATGGTGTAGTTTGTGGCGGCGCTATTGCCCCTTTCCGATCCCGTGGTTGCGCGTACGTACAGTATACTGTACGTACATATTTATATTTTTTTAATGTGCTTTTTATTGTATTTTAAATTGTTTTTTATCTTCTTTTAATGTTAATTTATGTACTATTGTATTAATTTTAAATATATTTTTAAGGAAAACAAATGTTTTCACATCCGTGGGAGTGACGTAAAGTCGCACATGACAAAATGCGCGCCATTTTTTCGCGCCAAGAACGAATAAACGGTAGTTGAGATTTTATTCGAATTCCAATTCCATTAAATTTCAACTGTTGGAAACAATAATTATTTCAACTGTTGGAAATTGAAATAATTATTGTTTCCAACAGTTGAAATTTAATG